>NC_041384.1:2362967-2412566 GCF_002162155.2 Triticum dicoccoides | reverse complement strand
AGTGAGCCATACATAACATACACAAAGGTACGGGTCTCACGACCCCACATACGAGTCATACAGTCATACAAACCAGCAGCGGAAGTAGCTTGTCTGAGTACAGACAACTAGTAAAATAAAAGAGGCTTGGGAAGCCTAGCTGTACTACAAGGTCCTTCACAAGCTCAGGGTCACCACCTGGGTCTTTAGCCTACTCGTTGATGTCAACGTCTACATAGAACCCATCAGAAGGGGTTGCAGCGTCTTCTGTAAAAATGTAGATTATAGCAACATGAGTACAAAGGTACTCAGCAAGACTTACATCAGATCCTACATACATGCATAGTATCAAGAAGGGTTTGTGGAGTTATTGCAGCAAGCCAGCTTTGACTCTTGGCTAGGCTATCCTACGATACTCCAACTTGAAATGGTTTTGCGCACACGAGTCCACTACTCACCAATTCAATACACTACCGAGGATCCACCTCCGTCTTCCTACGGAAGAGCCATCCTCGGCACTCACACTTATCTTGAGGCTTTTAACAGTTTCCATTTACTTGTCTATGAACTGTATAGGCAACCAAGTAGTCCTTTACCGCGGACGCGGCTATTCGAATAGATTATGATAACCCTGCAGGGGTGTACTTCTTCATACATGTTTCCACCACTTAGCGTCTGCACACGACATGTGCTCGGCAGACTTCAAGCGAAAGCCGACGTGGGTGTAGACCACGACCTACCTAAACACTTAAGCCTCTAGTCCAGGTTTATCGCCTATTCAGGTTCCATCCGCAGGGAGTCCGGCCGAGGTTTCCCATACGGCCCCGAACGATGTGAACAGGGTTCCCGAGATACCTAACGGGTATTCGGTACACCCGGCTACGTACCTACCGCATCACAGCCCACCCCTACGGTCAGCGCTGTCCACGGCCTCCAGTAGGCTACAAACACCAGAAACTACTTGCAACTCCTGGACAGAGAGCTAGGGTGAATAAGAAGTCGAGCGGGGTCATATTTCAGGGCCCAATGCATGGTAGTAGCTGTATCTTAAATCACGCATACAGATCTCAGTGCTTAAGGTCGGCTTCAATGAAACAACCCACCATGTACTCCTACATGGCCTCTCATCGATACCTTTACCAAATCGTGTTCACCACACCACTCTCATTACCGACATAATCATTTCACTCTAGCCCATCACCCAGATGAACCAGACCTGACACGACTCTAAGCATAGCAGGCATATCAAGGTAGGAACAACACATACATATGGCTCAATCAACTCCTACACATGCTAGTGAGTTTCATCTAGTTACTGTGGCAATGACAGGTCATGCAGAGGAAATGGGTTCAACTACCGTAGCACACAGCAGTTTGAATCGCGTTGTCTTAATGCAGTAAAAGAGAGCAGGAGCGAGAACATGGGATTGTATCGATATGATCAAATGGTTGGTTGCTTGCCTGATGGTTCGATGCACTGATACGGTTCTTCGTTAGGGTAATCACGGTACTCCTCGGAGACAGAACCTGCCGCAGAGAGCACCGATACACAAACATTACCAAACAGTATGCAACAATATGATGCATGCATGAGACATGGCAAAATGAGTGTATTGGGCTAATGCAACTAAAACCAGAAGGGTTTGAACAAATTTGAATCAAGGATTCAAGTTTCAAATTCAAATATGGCCTTTTAAAGTGCTTTTCCTTGTTCTGCTTAAAACATCCATTTAACTTGTTTGATCATGCATGAAAATAGTACAGATGGATAGATTGGATTTTTCTGATCATTTTTCATATATAATTTGTCCAATTTGGAGTTACAGAATAAAAGTTATGAATTTTTGAAGTTTAAATAATATTCTGGAATTTCCTGATTTAATTTAAATTCAGAAATTATAGTTATTGCGCCAGCATGACGTCAGCATGACGTCAGTGGTCAACTGCGGCTGGCTAGAGTCAAACCTGACGTGTGGGGCCCACACGTCAGTGACAGGGGGGTTAAACAGGGTTAAATTAATTCTAATTACTAATTAGTGGCGCTGGGGCCCACTGGTCAGTGTCAGGGGTTAACTAACAGTGGTTAGCGCTAATCTAACCATCTGACCGACAGGGCCCACGCGTCAGTGACCCTGGGGGGTCAAACCTCAGGTCGGACAGGTCAAACCCCACCGGCGACATGACGCCGGCGAGGCCCGAGACGGCGGCGAAAGTGCTTTTTGCCATTCCGGCAACCAAATGGACGGCGGAAGGCATCTACGTGTTGCTGAGGTTGAGCCGCGACTATTGGTGGTGGTGGTTGGGCTCGGGGTGGCCGGAGTTGATGGCGGCGAGCTCGGCTGCGGCTGCCGGAGTTCGGGTGCGGTCGGAATCGACGTTGCAGGGGGCTTGGGGAGGCGTTAGTGCGCGCTGCGTGCTCCTGGTGAGGTGGGGAGCACGATGGTGTGCTCGGTTGGGTGCTACGGTGACCGTGGCCACGAGGGCGACATCGCCGGCGGCGTGAAGCTCTCGGCCAAGGTGGGGCTAGGGCCTAGAGGTCGGGAGAGACCAGGG
The DNA here is from genome assembly GCF_002162155.2 of Triticum dicoccoides. Lineage (NCBI taxonomy): Eukaryota > Viridiplantae > Streptophyta > Magnoliopsida > Poales > Poaceae > Triticum > Triticum dicoccoides. The sequence continues at coordinate 2,410,034 of NC_041384.1, read as the reverse complement.
GAGAAGGGGGAAAACGATCCGGGGCTCACCGCGGGGCTGCAGAGGTGGTTAGCGGGCTCGGGGACGCGCTGGAGACGACGAATTCGACGGCGACGATGATCGGAGCCCGAAGAGGGGAACGGCGACGTGGCGGCGATGCAGGGCTTCCGGGGAGCTGTGGAGCGGTGGGGAGGAAGAGGGAGTCGAGGCGGAGCTCCTGAGCTAGTCGGGGGAGCGAGGGGTGGTCGGAGACGGCGGCTATGGCGAACGGCGGCGACGGTGGTGTTCGACCGTGAGAGAGAGAGGGAGAGAGCAGCACGGGAGAGAGAGGGGGATAAGGCCAGGGGATCGGGGCGGCACCGAGAAGAAGCGCCGCGGCGTCGCGCTGGCGGGGGAGGCAGGCAGACGGGCTGGTGGCGTGGCGCTCCGGCCGTGCGCGCGCGCCGGCCACACGCCTGGCCGACTGGCGCCAGGAGGACGACGGCGGTGGTGGGCTGGGCTGGCTTGCTGGGCCGGCCAGCTGGCTGGGCCGCACAGGGAAGTTTTTCCCTTTTTTTCTGTTTCTGTTTTTATTTAATATATCTGCAACTTTGTTGAATTTAATAAAATACCTAGGCAAGTTCAAAAATCACCAAACTATTCCTGGCCCATAGTTGGATTATTTCCAACATGAAACATTTTAGTTTGGAGATATTTGAGCATTTAAATATTTTATATTATTTTAAATGCCCAAATTCAAATATTTATGATTTAATTCAAAAACCCTAGGATGGCCTAGGAAAATGTGCACCATTTTTGGCAGAGGTTTTGAACCAAGACAAAAATGATGGGCATTTTAGAAGGGCATTTCAGGTTCATTGAAAAATTATTTTAGTAACCCTAGTTGGTTTCAGAGGGGACTGGGGGTTCTGTCATCCCCATTTCAAGTTTCTGATGAAAGAATAAACATGATGCAACACTCTAATGCATGACTAGCTAGGGTGTGACAAAATAGTTCGTTGGATCTCGATCGTAGTGATACACATAATCATAATATTGAAACCAAAAGATGCAAAGTTAATAATGATAGTGCAACTTATTTGTGGCACTGCCGTTTAGGTCATATTGGTGTAAAGCGCATGAAGAAACTCTATGCTGATGGGTTTTTGGAATCACTTGATTATGAATCAGTTGATGCTTGCGAACCATGCCTCATGGGCAAGATGACTAAAACGCCGTTCTCCGGAACTATGGAGCGAGCGACTGACTTGTTGGAAATAATACATACTGATGTATGAGATCCGATGAGTGTTAAGGCTCGTGGCGGGTATCATTATTTCCTGACCTTCACAGATGATTTGAGCAGATATGGGTATATCTACTTAATGAAACACAAGTCTGAAATATTTGAAAAGTTCAAAGAATTTCATAGTGAAGTGGAGAATCATCGTAACAAGAAAATAAAAGTTTCTACGATATGATCGCAGAGGTAAAATATTTGAGTTACGAGTTTGGCCTTCAGTTAAAACAATGTGAAAAGTTTCACTACTCACGCCACCTGGAACACCACAGCATAATGGTGTGTCTGAACATCATAACCGTACTTTATTAAATATGGTGCGATCTATGATGTCTCTTGCCGATCTACCACTATCGTTTTGGGGTTATGCATTAAAGACAGCTGCATTCACGTTTAAAAGGGCACCATCTAAGTACGTTGAGACGACACAATCTGAATTGTGGTTTGGCAAGAAACCAAAGTTGCCATTTCTTAAAGTTTGGGGTTGTGATGCTTATATGAAAAAGTATCATCCTGATAAGCTCAAACCCAAATCGAAGAAATGTGTCTTCATAGGATACCCAAAGGAGACTGTTGGGTACACCTTCTATCACAGATCCGAAGGCAAATTATTCATTGCTGAGAATGGATCCTTTCTAGAGAAGGAGTTTCTCTCGAAAGAAGTGAGTGGGAGGAAGTAGAAATTGATGAGGTAACTGTACCTACTCCCTTATTGGAAAGTAGTTCATCACAGAAATCTGTTCCTGTGACTACTAGACCGATTAGTGAGGAAGCTAATGATGATGATCATGTAACTTCAGATCAAGTTACTACCGAACCTTGTAGGTAAACCAGAGTGAGATCCGCACCAGAGTGGTACGGTAATCCAGTTCTGGAGGTCATGTTACTTGACCATGACGAGCCTACGAACTATCAGGAAGCGATGATGAGCCCAGATTCCGCGAAATGGCTTGAGGCCATGAAATCTGAGATGAGATCCATGTATGAGAACAAAGTATGGACTTTGATTGACTTGCCCAATGATCGGCGAGCCAGTGAGATTAAATGGATCTTCAAGAGGAAGACAGACGCTGATAGTAGTGTTACTATCTACAAAGCTAGAATTGTCGCAAAAAGGTTTTCGACAAGTTCAAGGTGTTGACTACGATGAGAGTTTCTCACTCGTATCTATACTTAAATATGTCCGAATCATGTTAGCAATTGCCGCATTTTATGAAATCCGGCAAATGTATAAACAAAACTGCATTCCTTAATGGATTTATTAAAGTTGTATATAATACAACCAGAAGGTTTTGTCAATCCTAAAGGTGCTAACAAAATGTGCAAGCTCCAGCGATCCATCTATGGACTGGTGCAAGCATCTCGGAGTTGGAATATGCGCTTTGATGAGATGATCAAAGCATATAGTTTTATACAGACTTGCGGTGAAGCCTGTATTTACAAGAAAGTGAGTGGGAGCACTACAACATTTCTGATAAGTATATGTGAATGACATATTGTTGATCGGAAATAATGTAGAATTATTCTGCAAAGCATAAAGGAGTGTTTTCAAAGAAGTTTTTTAAAGAAAGACCTCGGTGAAGCTGCTTACATATTAAGCACCAAGATCTATAGAGATAGATCAAGACGCTTGATAAGTTTTTTCAATGAATACATACCTTGACAATATTTTGAAGTAGTTCAAAAATGGAACAGTCAAAGAAAGAGTTCTTGGCTGTGTTACAAGGTGTGAAATTGAGTAAGACTCAAAGCCCGACCACGGCAGAAGATAGAAAGAGAATGAAAGTCATTCCCTATGCCTCAGCCATAGGTTCTATAAAGTATGCCATGCTGTGTACCAGATCTATTGTATACCCTACACTGTGTTAAGCAAGGGAGTACAATAGTGATCTAAGAGTAGATCACTGGACAGCGGTCAAAATTATCCTTAGTGGAATAAGGAAATATTTCTCAATTATGGAGGTGACAAAAGGTTCGTCATAAAAGGTTACGTCGATGCAAGTTTTGACACAGATCTGGATGACTCTAAGTCTCGATCTAGATACATATTGAAAGTGGGAGCAATTAGCTAGAGTAGCTCCGTGCAGAGCATTGTAGACATAGAATTCGCAAAATACTTACGGATCTGTATGTGACAGACCCGTTGACTAAAATTATCGCACAAGCAAAACATGATCACACCTTAGTACTCTTTGGGTGTTAATCACATAAACGATGTGAACTAGATTACTGACTCTAGTAAACCCTTTGGGTATAGGTCACATGACGATGTGAACTATGGGTGTTAATCACATGGTGATGTGAACTATTAGTGTTGAATCACATGGTGATGTGAACTAGATTATTGACTCTAGTGCAAGTGGGAGACTGAAGGAAATATGCCCTAGAGGCAATAATAAAGGTATTATTTATTTCCTTATATCATGATAAATGTTTATTATTCATGCTAGAATTGTATTAACCGGAAACATAATACATGTGTGAATACATAGACAAACAGAGTGTCACTAGTATGCCTCTACTTGACTAGCTCGTTAATCGAAGATGGTTATGTTTCCTAACCATAAACAAAAGAGTTGTTATTTGATTAATGGGATCACATCATTAGAAGAATGATGTGATTGACATGACCCATTCCATTAGCTTAGCACCCGATCGTTTAGTACGTTGCTATTGCTTTTTTCATGACTTATACATGTTCCTATGACTATGAGATTATGCAACTCCCGTTTGCCGGAGGAACACTTTGTGTGCTACCAAATGTCACAACGTAACTGGGTGATTATAAAGGAGCTCTACAGGTGTCTCCAAAGGTACTTGTTGGGTTGGCGTATTTCGAGATTAGGATTTGTCACTCCGATTGTCGGAGAGGTATCTCTGGGCCCTCTCGGTAATGCACATCACTTAAGCCTTGCAAGCATTGCAACTAATGAGTTAGTTGTAGGATGATGTATTACGGAACGAGTAAAGAGACTTGCCAGTAACGAGATTGAACTAGGTATTGAGATACCGACGATCGAATCTCGGGCAAGTAATATACCGATGACAAAGGGAATCAACGTATGTTGTTATGCGGTCTGACCGATAAAGATCTTCGTAGAATATGTGGGAGCCAATATGAGCATCCAGGTTCCGCTATTGGTTATTGACCGGAGACGTGTCTCGGTCATGTCTACATTGTTCTCGAACCCGTAGGGTCCGCATGCTTAAGGTTTCGATGATAGTTATATTATGAGTTTATGAGTTTTGATGTACCAAAGGAGTTCGGAGTCCCAGATGAGATCGGGGACATGACAAGGAGTCTCGAAATGGTCGAGACGTAGAGATCGATATATTGGATGACTATATTTGGACATCGGAAAGGTTCCGAGTGATTCGGGTATTTTTTGGAGTACCGGAGAGTTACGGGAATACGTATTGGGCCTTATTGGGCCATACGGGAAAGAAGGAAAAGGGCCTCAAGGGTGGCCGCACCCCTCCCCTTAGTCTGGTCCGAATTGGACTAGGGAAGGGGGGCGCCCCCTTCCTTCCTTCTCCTTTTTCCTTCCTCTTTTCCTATTCCATATGGGAGGTGGAATCCTACTAGGACTAGGGAGTCCTAGTAGGACTCCACACTTGGCGCGCCCCCTCCTAGGGCCGGCCTCCTCCTCCCTTGCTCCTTTATATACGAGGGCAGGGGGGGCACCTCTAGACACAAGTTGATCCACGTGATCATATTCTTAGCCGTGTGTGGTGCCCCCTTCCACCATAATCCTCGATAATATTGTAGCGGTGCTTAGGCGAAGCCCTGCGACGGTAGAACATCAAGATCGTCACCACGCCGTCGTGCTGACGGAACTCTTCCCCGACACTTTGCTGGATCGGAGTCCGGGGATCGTCATCGAGCTGAACGTGTGCTAAAACTCGGAGGTGCCGTAGTTTTGGTGCTTGATCGGTCGGGCCATGAAGACGTACGACTACATCAACCGCGTTGTGCTAACGCTTCCGCTGTCGGTCTACAAGGGTACGTAGATCACACTCTCCCCTCTCGTTGCTATGCATCACCATGATCTTGCATGTGCGTAGGAATTTTTTTGAAATTACTACATTCCCCAACAGGTTCCATCCCCTAAGCTGGTCCCGAGGTGGCAGAGCGGGGAGCTCGACACGCCGAAGTGGTGACATAGCACGGTCAATGCAGACCGACAAAGTGATGCCGAAGTCCCTGGATCATTTTCCTGTGCACAAAAAGTAGTGCAAATCGGAGATAATAGTAATAATAATTATTAAAAAAATGTTGCATAATAAATAATTTATGCAAAGTGAGGAATAGAAGAAATATGGCCTGGCGCCGAAGTCAATGTCGATGCAGGGCGTCGGCGTGATGTAGTAAAGGCGTGGCAAAGCCTGAATTCACCGGTCGGTCCGAGCTCCAGATGCAGCGTTCGCCGGACTATGTACGGAAACTGATCGAACCACCATGCGACCGTCGTCAATGCGGTCACCATTTGATAGACCTGTGTACATATCATGGACAAACCAGAGTAATAATTCCTTGAAAAAATGAACCCAAACAAGCAAAAAATACTGGGATTAATAGCACCTGGTTTATTTGTTGTAGCAATTCGAAGGAAGGTGATTCCCAAAATTGGGACTCGCTCCACACACCCATTGCCTGATGGGCGATAAAACGACGGCATGGCAATGCTGGTAAAGATTGACTCGCTGAGGTAAAGCCCTCGGCCCAGCTAACGTGACGGAGCTGGTCGGTTAGTGACGCCGAAGTGTCCGGAGTAGGTTGATGAAGAGATGACGAAGCCCCCGGTCCAGCTGAGATGTCGAAGCCTCGATGTCAGCCGATGAGTCGAAGTAGGTCGGCGTGATGGACACCATCTTGAAGAAGCAATAGTGTGGCCCTGCCGATGCACGTCGTGACGTGGTCGATGCCGGCTTGATGAAGCGACCATGCAGCGATGCCGGTTTGCCCACTCCATGTAATCCGTGGGGTGGCGATGTTGGTGATGATTTATCCTTCGCGATACCAGACTCTTGTTCGGCTTAACGAGATGATGATCCGAAAAAGTTGAGCTCGGCTCAACAAAGTGACGACGTGTCTAGCGCAGGTCGGTAGTCGTGGAGCAATATTGCCGGACTGGTTTGACACCAGTATGATGTTGAAGATCATGTTCAAAAGATCTTAAATTTAGTGGGATGTGTTCGATAACAAAACACAATACCCCATACAAAACTTCCTTCAAAAGGGATGTCCGAAATCCCGTTCATAAAAAAGACGAACTCGGGTCGGATTTGTTTTCGTGCAGAAAACAGATCCGAAAAGTGATGCACTAATCAGAAGGTTCCCGGAGTTTGGACGGTCGGATCAAGCTGAAATTTTGAGAGGTGGTAGATATAGGAATTCCGCAGCCGATCAATGGTTGGATCTTCCAAAGGACGTCCGAGATAGAAGCTGGACACCACGCCCTAAACTCATCCAGATTCCCGTCCAGATTTGACAGGGCTCCGGTATATCGTGGATTGCCAGAGATTCCTCCATCGGAACTCGACAAAATTTTCTAGGGTTGTTGTAGACTCAATTCCGCACAATTCCACCAAAGCGATCGTTAAAAAGACACTTGAGGAGGCGATGGCGGCGGTCACAAGTTTGCTGTCCAGAAAAACAGCACGGTCGCCCGAGGACAATTTGACGTTGAGCCCCCGAGCTCCCTGGATGATTCCTCCATGATCTTGATAGAGATCGGAGTTGATGTTTATAAAGGCCCTCATTCGAACATGACGATCGGAGGTAAGGCGCAGTCCTTGGTCAAACCAAGGTGACCAGTCGAGCTGGTGACGAAGATGCCGAAGTCATAGTTGATCTGCAGGCGAGCCATCAACCTTTTGTCGAACACACAGCGGAACTCTCAATGAAAGCACCAATGTCGGTGTCAAAACCGGCGGATCTCGGGTAGGGGGTCCCGAACTGTGCGTCTAGGCCGGATGTTAACAGGAGGCAAGGGACACGAAGCTTTACCCAGGTTCGGGCCCTCTCGATGGAGGTAAAACCCTACGTCCTGCTTGATTAATATTAATGATATGGGTAGTACAAGAATAGATCTACAACGAGATCGGAGAGGCTAAACCCTAGAAGCTAGCCTATGGTATGATTGTTGTTGGGTATGTTGTATATCTCTATCGACTAGCCTGACCTCGGTTTATATAATGCACCAGAGGCCTAGGATAACAAGAGTCCTAGCTGAATACGCCGGTGGGGAGGAGTCCTTGTCTTGATCGCCAAGTCTTGTGGAATCTTCCTTGTATGCGGCAGCTGTCCGAACTGGCCCATGAGTATACAGCCATGGGGGTCCTCGGCCCAATCTAACAGATCGGGAGATGACGTGGTGAGTACCCCCTAGTCCAGGACACCGTCACCACCCTTGAGAGCGTCAAGGCCCGCCCCGTGAGCGGCATCGGCGTGCAAGACATGGTATGCTAGCAAGCCGCCCTCTTTTGTATCATCAAGATCACTTGCTCATATGCTTGCATGGAAACATTTTGTAGGCATTTCAAGCTTTGGAGGCATTCAAGGTTCAACACAATGGCAAGTGCTTCAACCTCTCCCATTGCTATCGGGTCATCAAGGACGAAGAGAAGTTCAAGGCACAATATGCCGCGCTCAAGGCACGTGGGGGGAAGGGCACCATGGAGGATGTTGGGGAGGGCGAGCCGGCAAGGATCCGGGGGAAGACCAACTCCAAGAAGTAGGACAAGCGAGATGCGTCCACCAACACCTTGATCGCAAGCGTGGACGGCATGATGAATAAGGACTCAAGGGAGGAGGAGCGCCGGCGTTTCAAGGCGGAGCAAATGGATGCTTTCATGGAGATCCAAAGGAGGAGGCTTGTTCTTGACGCCGAGAAGCAAGCCAAGATGTTCGAGCTCGAGACGGAGAAGCAAGCCGAGATGCTAGAGATCGAGGCCGCCAATGCCAAGACAAAGGCGAAAGAAGTGGCTTTTGCAAGCATGATGACCGGGGTGGAGATCCTGAAGGTGGCTCTCAACGCCTTGTCGCCAAGGAAGAGGCCGTGGTTCGAGAAGATGCAGGCCTACATGCTCAAGTTCGACGACGAGTGATCTATGGCGTCGAGGGGCCATCTTTTTTGTATGCCGGCGGGTGTGCCGGCATGACCACGGGAGCCGCGATGGCGTGGTCGAACTCAAGTCCCACCGTTTTTTGTATGGTGGCATGTGTGCCGGCCGGCTGCCGAGTGAGCCAGCATGAACTGTGGTGTTTTCTGAAGCCGACATTGTATGCCGGCGCTGGCATGGTGCCGGTATGAGACATGGCCGCTGGCATGATCGGCCGTGGACCTTTTTTATTTAAAAGTTGAATGCGGACATGAAATGGGTCGGCGCGTTGGGCGCATTGCTGACCCAAGTGCAAAACTGGGCGGACGGCGAGCGGGCAGCCGACCCAAACGGACAAAAAACGGACAAATGCGCCGTCCGTTTGGGTCGCCCCATTGGAGTTGCTTTGAAATGCTTCGCCAAAATATTGACGCTATTTACTCTGGTTGTTAGTTGGTGGGCTCCACGTGCATGTAGTAGTATGTACTCCCTCTTCGTTTGTGAATAAGTGTACATCTATCTTTGTTCTGAATCACTACCAGCCTACAGAGATATGCAACCAGCATAAACTGAAAAAAGTCCTCTGAAAGTAGAGCATTTCAACGAGCCAAATACTCCTATGTGAGACCACAAGGACCAATAAAGCAGAGGAGATCAACTACAATACCATCTAGCCATCAAAGCACCAAGCATCATGAGCGTTTTGCCGTAAAAATAGGAAATTAAACAGCTTAACTAATTTGATTGCCATGCTTGAGATTTGGCAGCAGGGTCTTTGACAGTGGACAGTAAGAGCAATTCCTTTGCTTCTTCTTTCTGTTGGCGAAAAAGGACCAACCAAACATCATATTAGAAAGGAGCAACAAGACAAATATTGAGCTTCTCCTCAACAAGAAATATTACATGAGGATTACCTATATCCTACTAGAAACGACCGCGCTTGATCTTGTCTGAATGTTGTGCAATATAAACAAAAGAATTCAGGGCATGAAGAAACAGAGCAAAAGCAGAAATTGAATAGATGTTGAATCCTTTTGGTTTTGGCTTACGTTTCGAGGCGCCGGGCTGGCGTGTCACCATCGACCACTATCACCCTGATCAGCTGAAACCCTTCATCCTCATCATCCTGAAACACTTGATCAAAGTACACGGCCCCTAATCCACAGGTTCCCCAATCGGGCCCGTAAGAGTTGAGGAAAATGAGAAATGGTCGCTCGCCGCGCATTCCATACCCGACAAACATAACCATGTGTGTCTCCGGATGAGGATCACCATGCTTGTAAGGAGGATCTAGCTTGTAGATGTCCTCTCCAAGGCCACTGAAATCAGCTCTGACAGGAAAACTTCCCAGGAGCGGGGTGCTTGAATCAAGCATGGCGAAGACCTGATATGCATCCATACGTGGGTGACACTCATAGCCGGAAATCTTCACTAGCTTCCTCCTGACATTGAAGTATGCAAAGACACCTTTATCCCTGAGCAGGTTGAGGGCTGTGATCACTCTGTTTTTGTCTTGGCCAAACGGAACTCCGGTCTCGTCTATGTAGGCATTCCAGTAGTAGGTCAAGTCAAGCAGATGTGCCTTCTTCTGGGACTCCACAATGTGCGCGATCGCGTTCAGGACACAGCTCTCGTCAACTTGGCGCCGGACATGTACGGGGAGCGCAACAGATATACACCTATAGTCCTTTCCTTCCTACAAACATGATCAAGAAGAACAACAAGCATCAAGCCGGATCACTTGAAAATGCTAGGTGTGAGTAGCAATAATCTGGGGGACCGACTCACATTGTGAAACCCACAAACCAGAGCATCATATGCATGGCCATGGCCACGATCTCGGTTGTTCATGCTGCAAAAAAACAAGACCGGTAGAAGTTGAGAAGTGCAATCATCTGTATAAGTGCAGATATTTTCGTGCAGAGTAGTTACAGGTGCACAATTAAGTTTGTGAGGAAGCAGAGTGGAACAGGGGAAGAAGAAGAAGCATAAGCAACAAGAGCAAGCATGAAGCGAGGACACCTGGGACGCCAGTGCTTGGCAAGGGAGTAGCAAGAGGCCGGGGGTCCTAACTAACATTACTCAGCCGTAACATCTCCATGAGCATTCATCTCTTGGTTCGAACATGAGCAAGAGCAATCTATCAAAAACAGAGAGTTGTTTCTACTTGTGTTTATATCTAAGATATCTTTCCCTAACCAGGAAGGAACCTGGCTACTGCACTTGCAATTAAGCTAACATCAAAAAACAAGAGCGGCTCCTTAATTAGTTTGCAAAAGAAAAAGAAAAAAACCACTGATCCGCTTGCTTTGCTGCAGGGAGGGAAAATCGCATGTGCCGGAAGGCATCGTAGATTGAGCATCCGACCCTGGCGTCGCGGGAAGGAATCACAGCAGCATCCTAGGCTTCCAGGAAGCAGACAAGAATCACGGCGCCGTCCTCCCTCCCCGTAGAGCTGCCAGGCAAGGCCATCCATCGGCCGCCCCAATCCAGCCTAGCGGTGATCTAAGCCATGTATCCCTCGGTGGATGAAACATAAAGAAACTTAAGATGGAGCAGAGCAGAGTATTTACCTTGCCAAGGTGACGAATTCACAAGGAATGGCTACCCCTGCTCTTAAGATGGAGGAAGAAAGCTGCAAAGCAGAGGATGTTCGACTATAGCTGCGAGTTCGGGAAAGCGGGAGCATCCAACAGGGGGGCGAAGCGCACCGTTTACGTGGTCTACGTGGTATGCTAGGTGAGCATCCAACGGTTCATTCCTCATCCAATGGCTCGGCGTGACACCCCCCATCACAATGCCCGCTGCTCTGTTCGCGTCCCTTTGGCTTCCGGGTCTCCGTTGGCTGGTGGATGTGTGGATGTTGACATGGCTTGCCCGTGTGTTTTGGTGCGGATCAGCGGCGAAGAATTGGCTCCCCAAGAATTGGCTCCCCCTGCTTGCGGCTTCCGTCCTAGTTAGTCGCGCCAATTCATGAGCGCTAAGAGCAACTTCAATGAGGCGATACGTTTCGTCCGCCCGCATCCGTTTGGATCGGCGCGAATAAAAGTGGCGGCCCAATGCGCCGACCCAAACAGACGCGCGCCGTTTTTCGTCCACGGGTGTCCCATTTCAGGCCTAATTTTGAGCCGGATTTGCGTCGGCGCAGACAAGAGACGGACGCACGCGCGCGCCTACTCCTCTCTCCGGGCTCGCCTGTCGGTGGCAGCCATCACCATTTCCCCCCATTTTTTTTCCAAAAATGCTCCCACTCCCCCGCCCCCCAACCAGCCATGGAGGATGCCATCGCCATCGACCTCGACCTCGACGTCGCCGCCGGCCTCGCCTCGTCCAGCGTCGTCGCCCCCTCCGAGAAAGGCAAGCCTCGTGCCCCGCTCAAGATCGCCGCGACGACCAAGCCGAAGAAGGCGCTGACGCCCAAACAGCGGGCAAGAGAGTCGGCCAAGAGGAAGGGCCGGAGGCACACCGCGGAGGCCAGGGATGAGGCCGCTGCGCAGGCCGTCGCGCATCAAGAGTTCACCAACACCCGCGTCGCCGCGGCAATGAGGGAGGTGCTCTACATGCTTGGGGTAAACCCTAGCCAGCACAGCCTCGTCCAAGTCGCCGTCACCGCGGCCAGCACCGGCTCGTCGGCGTTTCCTCGGATGGTGATGCCCGATAACCCCGCGCATCGGCTTGCAACCGCGTCCCCGGCTTCCACGTCTACCCGCAGGCCTCCCGCCTCTCCGGAGAGTGCTCACCCAACATGAGCGTGGTCGCGCCTTCCACGACCGCACCCATAGACCTCAACGCCACCCCGGTGGTCGGTGGCTCATCGTCCGGTGGCACGAGGAAACGCGCGCGACAGACGCCGGCCGGCGGTCTCCCGGACGCCCGCAACCTGTTCGAGGAAATGCTGTCCGCCGTCGACGAGGACTACATTCAACACCTCATCTTCGAGGGTGGTGCGCCGGGTGCTGGCTACGATCCGGAGGAGACGCAAAGCCAGGACGGCCGCGGGGCATTCACACCGGCTGCTGGCTATGATCCCGACCAGGCGGCCCTCATGCGTGATCAGGTCGGCATCGACCTAGACGGCTTCCCCCTCGACCACGAGTTCCCGGAGGACTATGGGCTAGAGGAAGAGGATGAGTGCGACATCGAAGTGGAGCCTTTGTTCGAGGACGAGCTCGCCAACCAAACCGTCGGTCCTAAGCCGAAGCGCAAGAGCAAGCGCATGAAGGCGTGCACAGCTGCCGAGGACAGACTTCTTTGCGAGTGTTGGCGAGACATTGGACAAGACCCAAAGACGGGCGCCGAGCAAAAGCATTCGACCTTTTGGACTCGTGTGCACCGCGAGTTTCATAAGCGCAAGAAGTTTCCACCTTACCAATTTGTGAGCACGCGCGGGTGGGTCTCCATTTCCAAGCGGTGGAGGGTGATCCAACAAGAGTGCAACAAGTTTTGCGCCACCTGTCGTTGTCAAAACCGGCGGATATCGGGTAGGGGGTCCCGAACTGTGCGTCTAGGGCGGATGGTAACAGGAGGCAAGGGACACGAAGTTTTACCCAGGTTCGGGCCCTCTCGATGGAGGTAAAACCCTACGTCCTGCTTGATTAATATTGATGATATGGGTAGTACAAGAGTAGATCTACCACAAGATCAGAGAGGCTAAACCCTAGAAGCTAGCCTATGGTATGGTTGTTGTTGGGTATGTTGTATATCTCTATCGACTAGCCTGGCCTCGGTTTATATAATGCACCAGAGGCCTAGGATAACAAGAGTCCTAGCCGAATACGCCGGTGGGGAGGAGTCCTTGTCTTGATCGCCAAGTCTTTTGGAGTCTTCCTTGTACGCGGCAGCTGTCCGAACTGGCCCATGAGTATACGGCCATGGGGGTCCTCGGCCCAATCTAACAGATCGGGAGATGACGTGGTGAGTACCCCCTAGTCCAGGACACCGTCAGTAGCCCCTGAACTGGTCTTCAAGTTAGGGACGCTCCTCGATTCTTCCGAACCGTTCTTCATCTTCGGTCATCGGTCTTGAAAACTGGTTCAACAAATCTTCTCATCTTCGATCTTGAGGATCGCCGAAATGCCTTCGACGAGTTTACATGTCGGGTATCCGAGGAGCCCCTTTAAGTTTCCGGCCTTTATCAATGCCTTGTTATTTTTATGCCACACCTCGGGTTTGAAGTTGTTCCCGGGCGGCAGCGTCCTCTTTCGTCCGAGCTCCAACGCGGGACTGCATTCGAGGTATCTTTTGCAGCCAAGCACCAACGCCGGAACGCTTCCCAGCTCTAACGCCGGAATGTATCCGAGCTCCAACGCCGGACTATGTATCCGAGTTCCAACGCCGGACTGTATCCGAGCTCCAATGCCGGACTATGTATCCGAGCTCCAACGCCAGACTGTATCTGAGGTGTCGTAAATCACCTTAGTTCAAAGAAGTTTGAAGGAGTTTAGCCGAGCTTAATGCCGGAAATGCCCTCTATGGAGCCAGCCACTAGCGCCCGAGCTTTATGCCGGACTGCTTCTGAGGTGGTGCACCACCCCGAATGTAGGCCGATTTTTGTCAATATTTTTGATTGGTGCAATTTATTCTCTGCCGAGATATATAGCCAGTAGCCCTCAAGGTGGGTATCGGTCTAAAACCCGAGATGCACATGAAGGATGACATAAGACCGCTGATCCCAGTAGCCGCTGAGACTCATGTTGATTTGCAAAATCGGTCTGAGGATCAAGTCCTAGCTCAGCAGAATACTTCGGGACAGAAAAAGCGGCGTGCTCAGTCCTCGAGACTCAAGTTGGGTGCGGCCGAGCAACCTGAGGATCAAAATCTCCTTGGAAACTGTATTGCACTTGAAATTTTCTGCATTGAACAAGCAATGCAGTAGCCCCCGAGACGCTGGTCGGGTGGCAACACCAGATCAGGGGATCGATGTGCCCCTTTAATATTTGTAAATAATAAGCCCAAAGCCCAGTAGCCCCGAGCCTTAATGCAGGCACGGGTGGCCAAATTAAGGATCGATATCCATAGTAAAATCACAAATTATGTGTAATGACTCTATGTATCCAAGTACTTTACGTCATTAATGCTCGGATCCGCATTATACAAAACTTTATTGACCGACCATCGGCTTCCACCTCCTCGGCCAGCAGCCGAGGAGTGTTTGTCCTACTTTATAAAGCCTTTATGAGGGCAAAGATTTACGACAAACAAGGCAAACTGGCCATACGGTTTTATAAACTAAGGTACGCAGAGAGATATGTTATATTACTGTTTAACATAAGAAATGTCTTCCAAAGAAAATAGTCCCGCTATCGGTTCCTTTCTTTGGGTTGTCATGCTAAGCATGATCATGAAACCTCAGCTCTAATGTAAGAGCAAAATATTGAGGATTTAGTTTGGGAGGCCAGTTAATAGCTCCCGGTAGTGTTCGGCGATAGTCGAGGTCAAGCCATAAACACTTCGGCCATTGTTATGAATGGCCCGTCATTTAACACCGTCATCGGATTGCTGACCAGTTTACGCTTATTGTGACAGTCAGTTTTTGGCTTTCTCTACTGAGGTGCTTAACCATGTGAGTTGGAAGCACAATCGCAGTGGTTCTCCCATTGCACACCTAGCCGAACAAAGCGGAACGTAGGAGGCAAGCACAGGAGCCGGGCAACCCAACTATTGACCGAAGACACAATTTGAAACCGATGCATATATAGCAATATTCGAGAATGTTTTTGCCGAATCTCTAAGGTGTCCGGTGTTGCACTGGGAGACTTGTGCTGAAAACACACAAATAGTTTAAAAGTGCCATGAGCTTGGAAAACCAAAAAACATTAGTAAAAACTTGACGTCCGAACAAGATCAAGTGTTTGGTGCCAATCCAAAAATTGGCCTTAGCAAAAGAAGTGCTTCTGTCGTGCATTAACATGATACATCCTATCTCAAGACTTCAAGCGGGTCAGCCTACGGCTTCAACCTCATATCCCAAGGGCGGAGTACTTCTCATTAGGCCAGTTTAGCAGACTAAACTCAAGCAGTTTTGAGAGAGAAATTAGGCTCCCCGGCTAGTGACCGCACGCTCGTGTCGAAAAAAAGAGTGATAGATAATAATAATAATAAAACTTTGCAAGGACTAAGAAGAAGAACACTTATCATAAAACGGCTTATATAAATTTAAGAGCCCCCAAGTGACTTGGGTAAAAGAATGATTGCATGTACTGAAGTACTTATATCATATCTATGTTCAACCGAACTTTAAACGCGTCTTAACCGACCATCGGCTTCTCCCTCTTCGGTCAAGGACCGAAAAGTGTTATGTACTCCATCTGTCGAGAATATCGACGGTGTTTCCAATAACCAGGCAATCAGGCCATAAGGCTGCAACAGACAAAGCGCGCTCAGGGAACTTATGCTATACTACTGCGAAGTGTAAGAAGCATCTTCGAAGAGAATAGTACCCCCACTGTTGCCTTTCTTCGGTGCTCATTGTTATTATGAGACTTGTGCAATAGATTTTTTGTACTCATGAGTTCCGTTGTGTGCCGACCATCATTGAAAACTATAAGAGCGCTAGCTTTCGGCTTCAACCAGTCTGAGGTCCGGCTCGGATGACCCGATCGTGACAATCGCAGAGGTGCTCCCTTTACTCCCTAGCTGAACAATCGGGAATGTAGGGGTAAACACAGGAGCGAGGCAACCCAGCTTGCAAATCGCTTAAGTCAATATGGTGCATATTGTGGCGTAATACACGAACAAGGAACGAAGCCGTACAAGTATAATCATATGCAAGAGGAAAAGCTTCATGAAGGAAGCTCCCACATGAATTGGGTATTTGAATTTATGCGTCACAAACAAAGCTTGGACAAGGAAATTCTTTACAGGCAACTTTTTTCCAAAAAAGTATAGTGCTTGGTCGAACCGAACACAAGTTAGAAATTAAAGCTTTGAGCATGAAAGCGACTTAGCTGGTTAATGTGTTCGGTATTGATGACGCGGTCCGAGCTTGATGCGGGGCAAGGTTCTGAAGAAAATATGCCCTAGAGGTTATAATAAAGGTATTATTTATTTCCTTATATCATGATAAATATTTATTATTCATGCTAGAATTGTATTAACCGGAAACATAATACATGTGTGAATACATAGACAAACAGAGTGTCACTAGTATGCCTCTACTTGACTAGCTCGTTAATCGAAGATGGTTATGTTTCCTAACCATAAACAAAAGAGTTGTTATTTGATAAACGGGATCACATCATTAGAAGAATGATGTGATTGACATGACCCATTCCATTAGCTTAGCACCCGATCGTTTAGTACGTTGCTATTGCTTTCTTCATGACTTTTACATGTTCCTATGACTATGAGATTATGCAACTCCCGTTTGCTGGAGGAACACTTTGTGTGCTACCAAACGTCACAACGTAACTGGGTGATTATAAAGGAGCTCTATAGGTGTCTTCAAAGGTACATGTTGGGTTGGCGTATTTCGGGATTAGGATTTGTTACTCCGATTGTCGGAGAGGTATCTCTGGGCCGTCTCGGTAATGCACATCACTTAAGCCTTGCAAGCATTGCAACTAATGAGTTAGTTGTAGGATGATGTATTACCGAATGAGTAAAGAGACTTGCCGGTAACGAGATTGAACTAGGTATTGAGATACCGACGATCGAATCTCGGGCAAGTATGTCGTTATGTGGTCTGACCGATAAAGATCTTCGTAGAATATGTGGTAGCCAATATGAGCATCCAGGTTCCGCTATTGGTTATTGACCGGAGACGTGTGTCGGTCATGCCTACATTGTTCTCGAACCCGTAGGGTCCGCACGCTTAAGGTTTCGATGACAGCTATATTATGAGTTTATGAGTTTTGATGTACCGAAGGAGTTCGGAGTCCCGGATGAGATCAGGGACATGACGAGGAGTCTCTAAATGGTCGAGACGTAAAGATCGATATATTGGACGACTATATTCGGACATCGGAAAGGTTCCGAGTGATTCGGGTATTTTTTTGGAGTACCGGAGACTTACGGGAATACGTATTGGGCCTTATTGGGCCATACGGGAAAGAAGGAAAATGGCCTCAAGGGTGGCCGCACCCCTCCCCTTAGTCTGGTCCCAATTGGACTAGGGAAGGGGGGCGCCTCCTTCCTTCCTTCTCCTTTTTCCTTCCTCTTTTCCTATTCCATATGGGAGGTGGAATCCTACTAGGACTAGGGAGTCCTAGTAGGACTCCACACTTGGCGTGCCCCCTCCTAGGGCCGGCCTCCTCCTCCCTTGCTCCTTTATATACGAGGGCAGGGGCACCTCTAGACACAAGTTGATCCACGTGATCATATTCTTAGCCGTGTGTGGTGCCCCCTTCCACCATAATCCTCAATAATATTGTAGCGGTGCTTAGGCAAAGCCCTGCGATGGTAGAACATCAAGATCGTCACCACGCCATCGTGCTGACGGAACTCTTCCCCGACACTTTGCTGGATCGGAGTCCGGGGATCGTCATCGAGCTGAACGTGTGCTAAAACTCGGAGGTGATGTAGTTTCGGTGCTTGATCGGTCGGGCCGTGAAGACGTACGACTACATCAACCGCGTTGTGCTAATGCTTCCCCTGTCGGTTTACAAGGGTACGTAGATCACACTCTCCCCTCTCATTGCTATGCATCACCATGATCTTGCGTGTGCTAAGGAATTTTTTTGAAATTACTACGTTCCCCAACAGTGGCATCAGAGCCTAGGTTTTATGCGTTGATGTTGTGCACGAGTAGAGCACAGGTGAGTTGTGGGCGATATAAGTCATACTGCTTACCAGCATGTCATACTTTGGTTCGGCGATATTGTTGGATGAAGCGGCCCAGACCGACATTACGCGTACGCTTACGCGAGACTGGTTCTACCGACGTGCTTTGCACACAGGTGGCTGGTGGGTGTCAGTTTCTCCAACTTTAGTTGAACCGAGTGTGGCTACGCCCGGTCCTTGCGAAGGTTAAAACAACATTAACTTGACAAACTATCGTTGTGGTTTTGATGCGTAGGTAAGAACGGTTCTTGCTCAGCCCGTAGCAGCCACGTAAAACTTGCAACAACAAAGTAGAGGACATCTAACTTGTTTTTGCAGGGCATGTTGTGATGTGATATGGTCAAGACATGATGCTAAATTTTATTGTATGAGATGATCATGTTTTGTAACCGAGTTATCGGCAACTGGCAGGAGCCATATGGTTGTCGCTTTATTGTATGCAATGCATCACGCTGTAATGCTTTACTTTATCACTAAGCGGTAGCGATAGTTGTGGAAGCATAAGATTGGCGAGACGACAAAGATGCTACGATTGAGATCAAGGTGTCACGCCGGTGACGATGGTGATCATGACGGTGCTTCGAAGATGGAGATCACAAGCACAAGATGATGGTGGCCATATCATATCACTTATATTGATTGCATGTGATGTTTATCTTTTATGCATATTATCTTGCTTTGATTGACGGTAGCATTTTAAGATGATCTCTCGCTAATTATCAAGAAGTGTTCTCCCTGAGTATGCACTGTTGCAAAAGCTCTTCGTGCTGAGACACCACGTGATGATCGGGTGTGATAGGCTCTACGTTCAAATACAACGGGTGCAAAACAGTTGCACACGCGGAATACTCAGGTTATACTTGACGAGCCAAGCATATACAGATATGGCCTTGGAACACGGAGACCGAAAGGTCGAGCATGAATCATATAGTAGATATGATCAACATAGTGATGTTCACCAATGAAGCTACTCCATCTCACGTGATGATCGGACATGGTTTAGTTGATTTGGATCACGTAATCACTTAGAGGATTAGAGGGATGTCTATCTAAGTGGGAGTTCTTAAGTAATATGATTAATTGAACTTTAATTTATCATGAACTTAGTCCTGGTAGTATTAGCATATCTATCTTGTAGATCAATAGCTCGCGTTGTTGTTTTCATATGTTTATTTTGATATGTTCCTAGAGAAAATTGTGTTGAAAGATGTTAGTAGCAATGATGCGGATTGGATCCGTGATCTGAGGTTTATCCTCATTGCTGCACAGAAGAATTATGTCCTTGATGCAACGCTAGGTGACGGACCTATTGCAGGAGCAGATGCAGACGTTATGAACGTTTGGCTAGCTCAATATGATGACTACTTGATAGTTTAGTGCACCATGCTTAACGTCTTAGAATCGGGACTTCGAAGACGTTTTGAACGTCATGGACCATATGAGATGTTCCAGGAGTTGAAGTTAATATTTCAAGCAAATACCCGAGTTGAGAGATATGAAGTCTCCAACAAGTTCTATAGCTAAAAAGATGGAGGAGAATCGCTCAACTAGTGAGCATGTGCTCAGATTGTCTGAGTACTACAATCGCTTGAATCAAGTGGGAGTTAATCTTCCAGATAAGATAGTGATTGACAGAATTCTCTAGTCACCATCACCAAGTTAGTAGAACTTCGTGATGAACTATGATATGCAAGGGATAACGGAAACGATTCCCAAGCTCTTCGTAATGCGGAAATTGACAAAGGTAGAAATCAAGAAAAACATCAAGCATTGATGGTAGACAAGACCACTAGTTTCAAGAAAAGGGCAGAGGGAAGAAGGGGAACTTCAAGAAGAACAACAAGCAAATTGCTGCTCAAGTGAAGAAGCCCAAGTCTGGTCCTAATCCTGAGACTAAGTGTTTCTACTGCAAAGGGACTGGTCACTGGAAGCGGAACTACCCAAGTGATTGGTAGATAAGAAGGATGGCAAAGTGAACGTAAGTATATTTTACATGTTATTGATGTGTACTTTACTAGTGTTTATAGCAACCCCTCAGTGTTTGATACTAGTTCAAGTGCTAAGATTAGTAACTCGAAACGGGAGTTGCAGAATAAACAGAGACTAGTTAAGGGTGAAGTGACGATGTGTGTTGGAAGTGGTTCCAAGATTGATATGATCATCATCGCACACTCCCTATACTTTCGGGATTAGTGTTGAACCTGAATAAGTGTTATTTGGTGTTTTCGTTGAGCATGAATATGATTTGATCATGTTTATTGTAATACGGTTATTCATTTAAGTAAGAGAATAAATTGTTGTTCTGTTTACATGAATAAAACCTTATATGGTTACACACCCAATGAAAATAGTTCGTTGGATCTCGATCATAGTGATACACATAATCATAATATTGAAACCAAAAGATGCAAAGTTAATAATGATAGTGCAACTTATTTGTGGCACTACCGTTTAGGTCATATTGGTGTAAAGCGCATGAAGAAACTCCATGCTGATGGGTTTTTGGAATCACTTGATTATGAATCAGTTGATGCTTGCGAACCATGCCTCATGGGCAAGATGACTAAAACGCCGTTCCCTGGAACTATGGAGCGAGCAACTGACTTATTGGAAATAATACATACTGATGTATGAGATCTGATGAGTGTTAAGGCTCGTGGTGGGTATCATTATTTTCTGACCTTCACAGATGATTTGAGCAGATATGGGTATATCTACTTAATGAAACACAAGTCTGAAATATTTGAAAAGTTCAAAGAATTTCAGAGTGAAGTGGAGAATCATCGTAACAAGAAAATAAAAGTTTCTATGATATGATCGCAGAGGTAAAATATTTGAGTTACGAGTTTGGCCTTCAGTTAAAACAATGTGAAATAGTTTCACTACTCACGCCACCTGGAACACCACAGCATAATGGTGTGTCCGAACATCATAACCGTACTTTATTAAATATGGTGCGATCTATGATGTCTCTTGTCGATCTACCACTATCGTTTTGGGGTTATGCATTAAAGACAGCTGCATTCATGTTTAAAAGGGCACCATCTAAGTCCGTTGAGACGACACAATCTGAATTGTGGTTTGGCAAGAAACCAAAGTTGCCGTTTCTTAAAGTTTGGGGTTGTGATGCTTATATGAAAAAGTTTCATCCTGATAAGCTCAAGCCCAAATCGAAGAAATATGTCTTCATAGGATACCCAAAGGAGACTGTTGGGTACACCTTCTATCATAGATCCGAAGGCAAATTATTCATTGCTGAGAATGGATCCTTTCTAGAGAAGGAGTTTCTCTCGAAAGAAGTGAGTGGGAGGAAAGTAGAACTTGATGAGGTAATTGTACCTACTCCCTTATTGGAAAGTAGTTCATCACAGAAATCTGTTCCTGTGACTACTAGACCGATTAGTGAGGAAGCTAATGATGATGATCATGTAACTTCAGATCAAGTTACTACCGAACCTCGTAGGTAAACCAGAGTGAGATCCGCACCAGAGTGGTACGGTAATCCAGTTCTGGAGGTCATTACTTGACCATGACGAGCCTACGAACTATGAGGAAGCGATGATGAGCCCAGATTCCGCGAAGTGGCTTGAGGCCATGAAATCTGAGATGAGATCCATGTATCAGAACAAAGTATGGACTTTGATTGACTTGCCCAATGATCGGCGAGCCATTGAGATTAAATGGATCTTCAAGAGGAAGACGGACGCTGATAGTAGTGTTACTATCTACAAAGCTAGAATTGTCGCAAAAAGGTTTTCGACAAGTTCAAGGTGTTGACTACGATGAGAGTTTCTCACTCGTATCTATACTTAAATCTGTCCGAATCATGTTAGCAATTGCCGCATTTTATGAAATCCGGCAAATGGATAAACAAAACTGCATTCCTTAATGGATTTATTAAAGTTGTATATAATACAACCAGAACGTTTTGTCAATCCTAAAGGTGCTAACAAAATGTGCAAGCTCCAGCGATCCATCTATGGACTGGTGCAAGCATCTCGGAGTTGGAATATGCGCTTTGATGAGATGATCAAAGCATATAGTTTTATACAGACTTGCGGTGAAGCCTGTATTTACAAGAAAGTGAGTGGGAGCACTACAACATTTCTGATAAGTATATGTGAATGACATATTGTTGATCGGAAATAACGTAGAATTATTCTGCAAAGCATAAAGGAGTGTTTTCAAAGAAGTTTTTCAAAGAAACACCTCGGTGAAGCTTCTTACATATTAAGCATCAAGATCTATAGAGATAGATCAAGACGCTTGATAAGTTTTTTCAATGAATACATACCTTGACAATATTTTGAAGTAGTTCAAAAATGGAACAGTCAAAGAAAGAGTTCTTGGCTGTGTTACAAGGTGTGAAATTGAGTAAGACTCAAAGCCCGACCACGGCAGAAGATAGAAAGAGAATGAAAGTCATTCCCTATGCCTCAGCCATAGGTTCTATAAAGTATGCCATGCTGTGTACCAGATCTATTGTATACCCTACACTGTGTTAAGCAAGGGAGTACAATAGTGATCTAAGAGTAGATCACTGGACAGCGGTCAAAATTATCCTTAGTGGAATAAGGAAATATTTCTCAATTATGGAGGTGACAAAAGGCGCCCCCTTCCTTCCTTCTCCTTTTTCCTTCCTCTTTTCCTATTCCATATGGGAGGTGGAATCCTACTAGGACTAGGGAGTCCTAGTAGGACTCCACACTTGGCGCGCCCCCTCCTAGGGCCGGCCTCCTCCTCCCTTGCTCCTTTATATACGAGGGCAGGAGGGCACCTCTAGACACAAGTTGATCCACGTGATCATATTCTTAGCCGTGTGCGGTGCCCCCTTCCACCATAATCCTCGATAATATTGTAGCGGTGCTTAGGCGAAGCCCTGCGACGGTAGAACATCAAGATCGTCACCACGTCGTCGTGCTGACGGAACTCTTCCACGACACTTTGCTGGATCGGAGTCCGGGGATCATCATCGAGCTGAACGTGTGCTAAAACTCGGAGGTGCCGTAGTTTCGTTACTTGATCGGTCGGGCCGTGAAGACGTACGACTACATCAACCGCGTTGTGCTAATGCTTCCACTGTCGGTCTACAAGGGTACGTAGATCACACTCTCCCCTCTCGTTGCTATGCATCACCATGATCTTGCATGTGCGTAGGAAATTTTTTGAAATTACTACATTCCCCAACAGGTTCCATCCCCCAAGCTGGTACCGAGGTGGCAGAGCGGGGAGCTCGACACGCCGAAGTGGTGACATAGCACGGTTAATGCAGACCGACAAAGTGATGCCGAAGTCCCCGGATCATTTTCCTATGCACAAAAAGTAGTGCAAACCGGAGATAATAGTAATGATAATTATTAAAAAAATGTTGCATAATAAATAATTTATGCAAAGTGAGGAATAGAAGAAATATGGCCTGGCGCCAAAGTCAATGTCGATGCAGGGCGTCGTCGTGATGTAGTAAAGGCGTGGCAAAGCCTGAATTCACAGGTCGGTCCGAGATCCAGATGCAGCGTTCGCCGGACTATGTACAGAAACTGATCGAACCACCACGCGACCGTCGTTAATGCGGTCACCATTTGATAGACCTGTGTACATATCATGGACAAACCAGAGTAATAATTCCTTGGAAAAAAATGAACCCAAACAAGCAAAAAATACTGGGATTAATAGCACCTGGTTTATTTGTTGTAGCAATCCGAAGGAAGGTGATTCCCAAAATTGGGACTCGCTCCACACACCCATTGCGTGATGGGCGATAAAACGACGGCATGGCAATGCTGGTAAAGATTGACTCGCTGAGGCAAAGCCCTTGGCCCAGCTAACGTGACGGAGCTGGTCGGTTAGTGATGCCAAAGTGTCCGGAGTAGGTTGATGAAGAGATGACGAAGCCCCCGGTCCAGCTGAGATGTCGAAGCCTCGATGTCAGCCGATGAGTCGAAGTAGGTCGGCATGATGGACACCAGCTTAAAGAAGCAATAGTGTGGCCCTGCCGATGCAGGTCGTGACGTGGTCGATGCCGGCTTGATGAAGCGACCATGCAGCGATGCCGGTATGCCCACTCCGTGTAATCCGTGGGGTGGCGATGTTGGTGATGATTTATCCTTCGCGATACCAGACTCTTGTTCGGCTTACCGAGATGATGATCCAAAGAAGTTGAGCGCGGCTCAACAAAGTGACGACGTGTCTAGCGCAGGTCGGCAGCCGTGGAGCAATATTGCCGGACTGGTTTGACACCAGTATGATGTTGAAGATCATGTTCAAAAGATCTTAAATCTAGTGGGATGTGTTCGGGAACAAAACACAATACCCCATACAAAACTTCCGTCAAAAGGGATGTCCGAAATCCCGTTCATAAAAAAGACAAACTCGGGTCGGATTTGTTTTCGTGCAGAAAACAGATCCGAAAAGTGATGCACTAATCGGAAGGTTCCCGGAGTTTGGACGGTCGGATCGAGCTGAAATTTTGAGAGGTGGTAGATATAGGAATTCCGCAGCCGATCAATGTTTGGATCTTCCAAAGGACGTCCGAGATAGAATCTGGACACCACGCCCTAAACTCATCCAGATTCCCGTCCAGATTTGACAGGGCTCCGGTATATCGTGGATTGCCAGAGATTCCTCCATCGGAACTCGACGAAATTTTCCAGTGTTGTTGTAGACTCAATTCCGCACAATTCCACCAAAGCGATCATTAAAAAGACACTTGAGGAGGCGATGGCGGCAGTCACAAGTTTGCTGTCCAGAAAAACAGCACGGTCGCCCGAGGACAATGTTGACATTGAACCCCCGGGCTCCCTGGATGATTCCTCCATGATCTTGATAGAGATCGGAGTTGATGTTTATAAAGGCCCTCATCCGAACATGAAGATCGGAGGTAAGGCGCAGTCCTTGGTCAAACCAAGGTGACCAGTCGAGCTGGTGACGAAGATGCCGAAGTCACAGTTGATCTGTAGGCGAGCCATCAACCTTTTGTCGAACACACAGCGGAACTCTCAATGAAAGCACCAATGTCGGTGTCAAAACCGGCGGATCTCGGGTAGGGGGTCCCGAACTGTGCGTCTAGGCCGGATGTTAACAGGAGGCAAGGGACACGAAGCTTTACCCAGGTTTGGGCCCTCTCGATGGAGGTAAAACCCTACGTCCTGCTTGATTAATATTGATGATATGGGTAGTACAAGAATAGATCTACCACGAGATCGGAGAGGCTAAACCCTAGAAGCTAGCCTATGGTATGATTGTTGTTGGGTATGTTGTATATCTCTATCGACTAGCTTGACCTCGGTTTATATAATGCACTAGAGGCCTAGGATAACAAGAGTCCTAGCCGAATACGCCGGTGGGGAGGAGTCCTTGTCTTGATCGCCAAGTCTTGTGGAATCTTCCTTGTATGCGGCAGCTGTCCGAACTGGCCCATGAGTATACGGCCATGGGGGTCCTCGGCCCAATCTAACAGATCGGGAGAAGACGTGGTGAGTACCCCCTAGTCCAGGACACCGTCACCACCCTTGAGAGCGTCAAGGCCCGCCAAGTGAGCGGCATCGGCGTGCAAGACATGGTATGCTAGCAAGCCGCCCTCTTTTGTGTCATCAAGATCACTTGCTCATATGCTTACATGGAAACATTTTGTAGGCATTTCAAGCTTTGGAGGCATTGAAGGTTCAACACAATGGCAAGTGCTTCAACCTCTCCCATTGCTATCGGGTCATCAAGGACGAAGAGAAGTTCAAGGCACAATATGCCGCGCTCAAGGCACGTGGGGGGAAGGGCGCCGTGGAGGATGTTGGGGAGGGCGAGCCAGCACGGCCGGGGGGAAGACCAACTCCAAGAAGGAGGACAAGCGAGATGCGGCCACCAACACCTTGATCGCAAGTGTGGACGGCATGATGAATAAGGACTCAAGGGAGGAGGAGCGCCGGCGTTTCAAGGCAGAGCAAATGGATGCTTTCATGGAGATCCAAAGGAGGAGGCTTGATCTTGACGCCGAGAAGCAAGCCAAGTTGTTCAAGCTCGAGACGGAGAAGAAAGCCGAGATGCTAGAGATCGAGGCCGCCAACGCCAAGACAAAGGCAAAAGAAGTGGCTTTTGCAAGCATGATGACCGGGGTGGAGATCTTGAAGGTGGATCTCAACGCCTTGTCGCCAAGGAAGAGGCCGTGGTTCGAGAAGAAGCAGGCCGACATGCTCAAGTTCGACGACGAGTGATCTATGGCGTCGAGGGGCCATCTTTTTTGTATGCCGGCGGGTGTGCCGGCATGACCACAGGAGCCGCGATGGCGTGGTCGAACTCAAGTCCCACCATTTTTTGTATGCTGGCATGTGTGCCGGCCGGCTGCCAAGTTCGCCAGCATGAACTGTGGTGTTTTCTGAAGCCGACATTGTATGCGGGCGCTGGCATGGTGCCGGTATGAGACATGGCTGCTGGCATGATCGGATGTGGACCTTTTTTATTTAAAAGTTGAATGCGGACATGAAATGGGTCGGCACGTTGGGCGCATTGCTGACCCAAGTGCAAAACTGGGCGGACGGCGAGCGGGCAGCCGACCCAAACGGACAAAAAACGGACAAATGCGCCGTCCGTTTGGGTCGCCCCATTGGAGTTGCTCTGAAATGCTTCGCCAAAATATTGACGCTATTTACTCTGGTTGTTAGTTGGTGGGCTCCACGTGCATGTAGTAGTATGTACTCCCTCTTCGTTTGTGAATAAGTGTACATCTATCTTTGTTCTGAATCACTGCCAGCGTACAGAGATATGCAACCAGCATAAACTGAAAAAAGTCCTCTGAAAGTAGAGCATTTCAACGAGCCAAATACTCCTATGTGAGACCACAAGGACCAATAAAGCAGAGGAGATCAACTACAATACCATCTAGCCATCAAAGCACCGAGCATCATGAGCGTTTTGTCGTAAAAATAGGAAATTAAACAGCTTAACTAACCTGATTGCTATGCTTGAGATTTGGCAGCAAGGTCTTTGACAGTGGACAGTAAGAGCAATTCCTTTGCTTCTTCTTTCTGTTGGCGAAAAAGGACCAACCAAACATCATATTACAAAGGAGCAACAAGACAAATATTGAGCTTCTCCTCAACAAGAAATATTACAGGAAGATTACCTGTATCCTGCTGGAAACGACCGTGCTTGATCTTGTCTGAATGTTGTGCAATATAAACAAAAGAATTCAGGGCACGAAGAAACAGAGCAAAAGCAGAGTTCACTGAAATTGAATAGATATTGAATCCTTTTGGTTTTGGCTTACGTTTCGAGGCGCCGGGCTGGCGTGTCACCATCGACGACTATCACCCTGATCAGCTGAAACCCTTCATCCTCATCATCCTGAAACACTTGATCAAAGTACACGGCCCCTAATCCACAGGTTCCCCAATCGGGCCCATAAGAGTTGAGGAAAATGAGAAATGGTCGCCCACCGCGCATTCCATACCCGACAAACATAACCATGTGTGTCTCCGGATGAGGATCACCATGCTTGTAAGGAGGATCTAGCTTGTAGATGTCCTCTCCAAGGCCACTGAAATCAGCTCTGACAGGAAAACTTCCCAGGAGCGGGGTGCCTGAATCAAGCATGGCGAAGACCTGATATGCATCCATACGTGGGTGACACTCATAGCCGGAAATCTTCACTAGCTTCCTCCTGCCATTGAAGTATGCAAAGACACCTTTATCCCTGAGCAGGTTGAGGGCTGTGATCACTCTATTTTTGTCTTGGCCAAACGGAACTCCGGTCTCATCTATGTAGGCATTCCAGTAGTAGGTCAAGTCAAGCAGATGTGCCTTCTTCTGGGACTCCACAATGTGCGCGATCGCGTTCAGGACACAGCTCTCGTCAACTTGGCGCCAGACATGTACGGGGAGCGCAACAGTTATACACATATAGTCCTTTCCTTCCTACAAACATGATCAACAAGAACAACAAGCATCAAGCCGGATCACTTGAAAACGCTAGGTGTGAGTAGCAATAATCTGGGGGACCGACTCACATTGTGAAACCCACAAACCAGAGCATCATATGCATGGCCAGGGCCACGACCTCGGTTGTTCATGCTGCAAAAAAAAACAAGACCAGTAGAAGTTGAGAAGTGCAATCATCTGTATAAGTGCAGATATTTTCGTGCAGAGTAGTTACAGGTGCACAATTAAGTTTGTGAGGAAGCAGAGTGGAACAGGGGAAGAAGAAGAAGCATAAGCAACAAGAGCAAGCATGAAGCGAGGACACCTGGGACGCCAGTTCTTGGCAAGGGAGTAGCAAGAGGCCGGGGGTCCTAACTAAAATTACTCAGCCGTAACATCTCCATGAGCATTCATCTCTTGCTTCGAACATGAGCAAGAGCAATCTATCAAAAACAGAGAGTTGTTTCTACTTGTGTTTACATCTAAGATATCTTTCCCTAACCAGGAAGGAACCTGGCTACTGCACTTGCAATTAAGCTGACATCGAAAAACAAGAGCGGTTCCTTAATTAGTTTGCAAAAGAAAAAGAAAAAAACCACTGATCCGCTTGCTTTGCTGCAGGGAGGGAAAATCGCATGTGCCGGAAGGCATCGCAGATTGAGCATCCGAACCTGGCGTTGCGGGCAGGAATCACAACAGCGTCCTAGGCTTTCAGGAAGCAGACAAGAATCACGGCGCCGTCCTCCCTCCCCGTAGAGCTGCCAGGCAAGGCCATCCATCGGCCGCCCCAATCCAGCCTAGCGGTGATCTAAGCCATGTATCCCTCGGTGGACGAAACATAAAGAAACTTAAGATGGAGCAGAGCAGAGTATTTACCTCGCCAAGGTGACGAATTCACAAGGAATGGCTGCCCCTGCTCTTAAGATGGAGGAAGAAAGCTGCGAAGCAGAGGATGTTCGACTATAGCTGCGAGTTCGGGAAAGCGGGAGCATCCAACAGGGGGGCGAAGCGCACCGTTTACGTGGTCTGCGTGGTATGCTAGGTGAGCATCCAACGGTTCATTCCTCATCCAATGGCTCGGCGTGACACCCCCCATCACAATGCCCGCTGCTCTGTTCGTGTCCCTTTGGCGTTCGGGTCTCCGTTGGCTGGTGGACGTGTGGATGTTGACATGGCTTGCCCGTGTGTTTTGGTGCGGATCAGCGGCGAAGAATTGGCTCCCCCTGCTTGCGGCTTCCGTCCTAGTTAGTCGCGCCAATTCATGAGCGCTGAGAGCAACTTCAATGAGGCGATACGTTTCGTCCGCCCGCATCCGTTTGGATCGGCGCGAATAAAAGTGGCAGCCCAATGCGCCGACCCAAACGGACGCGCGCCGTTTTTCGTCCATGGGCGACCCATTTCAGGCCTAATTTTGAGCCGGATTTGCGTCGGCGCGGACAAGAGACGGACGCACGCGCGCGCCTACTCCTCTCCCCGGGCTCGCCTGTCGGTGGCAGCCATCACCATTTCCCCCCTTTTTTTCCAAAAAAGCTCCCGCGCCCCCGCCCCCCAACCAGCCATGGAGGACGCCATCGCCATCGACCTCGACCTCGACGCCGCCGCCAGCCTCGCCTCGTCCGGCGCCGTCGCCCCCTCCGAGAAAGGCAAGCCTCGTGCCCCGCTCAAGACCGCCGTGGCGACCAAGCCGAAGAAGGCGCTGACGCCCAAACAGCGGGCAAGAGAGTCGGCCAAGAGGAAGCACGTCGCCGCGACAACGAGGGAGGTGCTCTACATGCTTGGGGTAAACCCTAGCTAGCACAGCCTCGTCCAAGTCGCCGTCACCGCGGCTACCACTGGCTCGTCGACGTTTCCTCGGATGGTGATGCCCGACTCACCCCGCGCATCGGCTTCCAACCGGGTCCCCAGCTTCCATGTCTACCCGTAGGCCTCCCGCCTCTCCGGGGAGTGCTCACCCGACGTGAGCGTGGTCGCGCCTTCCACGACCGCACCCATCGACCTCGACGCCACCCTGGTGGTCGGTGGCTCATCGTCCGGCGGCACGAGGAAACGCGCGCGACAGACGCTGGCCGGCGGTCTCCCGGACGCCCGTAACCTGTTCGAGGAAATGTCATCCGCCGTCGACGAGGACTACATTCAACACCTCATCTTCGAGGGTGGTGCGCCGGGTGCTGGCTACGATCCCGAGGAGACGCAAAGCCAGGACGGCCGCGGGGCATTCACACCGGCCGCTGGCTAAGATCCCGACCAGGCGGCCCTCGTGCGTGATCAGGTCGGCATCGACCTAGACGGCTTCCCCCTTGATCAGTTCCCGGAGGACTATGGGCTAGCGGAAGAGGACATCGGTCCTAAGCCGAAGCGCAAGAGCAAGCGCACGAAGGCGTGCACAGCTGCCGAGGACAGACTTCTTTGCGAGTGTTGGCGAGACATTGGACAAGACCCAAAGACGGGCGCCAAGCAAAAGCATTCGACCTTTTGGACTCGTGTGCACCGCGAGTTTCATGAGCGCAAGAAGTTTCCACCTCACCAATTTGTGAGCACGCGCGGGTGGGTCTCCATTTCCAAGCGGTGGAGGGTGATCCAACAAGAGTGCAACAAGTTTTGCGCCACCTGTCGGTGTCAAAACCGGCGGATCTCGGGTAGGGGGTACCGAACTGTGCGTCTAGGCCAGATGGTAACAGGAGGCAAGGGACACGAAGTTTTACCCAGGTTCGGGCCCTCTCGATGGAGGTAAAACCCTACGTCCTGCTTGATTAATATTGATGATATGGGTAGTACAAGAGTAGATCTACCACAAGATCAGAGAGGCTAAACCCTAGAAGCTAGCCTATGGTATGATTGTTGTTGGGTATGTTGTATATGTCTATCGACTAGCCTGGCCTCAGTTTATATAATGCACCAGAGGCCTAGGATAACAAGAGTCCTAGCCGAATACGCCTGTGGGGAGGAGTCCTTGTCTTGATCGCCAAGTCTTGTGGAATCTTCCTTGTACGTGGCAGCTGTCCGAACTGGCCCATGAGTATACGGCCATGGGGGTCCTCGGCCCAATCGAACAGATCGGGAGATGACATGGTGAGTACCCCCTAGTCTAGGACACCATCAGTAGCCCCTGAACCGGTCTTCAAGTTAGGGACGCTCCTCGATTCTTCCGAACCGTTCTTCATCTTCGGTCATCGGCCTTCAAAACTGGTTCAACAAATCTTCTCATCTTCGATCTTGAGGATCGCCGAAATGCCTTCGACGAGTTTACATGTCGGGTATCCGAGGAGCCCCTTTAAGTTTCTGGCCTTTATCAATGCCTTGTTATTTTTATGCCACACCTCGGGTTTGAAGTTGTTCCCGGGCGGCAGCGTCCTCTTGCATCCGAGCTCCAACGCGGGACTGCATTCGAGGTATCTTTTGCAGCCGAGCACCAACGCCGGACTGCTTCCCAGCTCTAACGCCGGAATGTATCCGAGCTCCAACGCCGGACTATGTATCCGAGTTCCAACGCCGGACTGTATCCGAGCTCCAATGCCAGACTATGTATCCGAGCTCCAACGCCAGACTGTATCCGAGGTGTCGTAAATCACCTTAGTTCAAAGAAGTTTGAAGGAGTTTAGCCGAGCTTAATGCCGGAAATGCCCTCTATGGAGCCAGCCACTAGCTCCCGAGCTTTATGCCGGACTGCTTCCGAGGTGGTGCACCACCCCGAATGTAGGCCTATTTTTGTCAATATTTTTGATTGGTGCAATTTATTCTCTGCCGAGATATATAGCCAGTAGCCCTCAAGGTGGGTATCGGTCTAAAACCCGAGATGCACATGAAGGATGACATAAGACCGCTGATCCCAGTAGCCGCTGAGACTCAGGTTGATTTGCAAAATCGGTCTGAGGATCAAGTCCTAGCTTGGCAGAATACTTCGGGACAGAAAAAGCGACGTGCTTAGTCCTCGAGACTCAAGTTGGGTGCGGCCGACCAACCTGAGGATCAAAATCTCCTTGGAAACTGTATTGCACTTGAAATTTTCTGCATTGAACAGGCAATG
Source organism: Triticum dicoccoides (assembly GCF_002162155.2). Taxonomy (NCBI): domain Eukaryota; kingdom Viridiplantae; phylum Streptophyta; class Magnoliopsida; order Poales; family Poaceae; genus Triticum; species Triticum dicoccoides. Next base: position 2,377,962 of record NC_041384.1, on the reverse strand, counting down.
CAGTAGCCCCCGAGACACTGGTCGGGTGGCAACACCAGATCAGGGGATTGATGTGCCCCTTTAATATTTTTAAATAATAAGCCCGAAGCCCAGTAGCCCCGAGCCTTAATGCGGGCACGGGTGGCCGAATTAAGGATCGATATCCATAGTAAAATCACAAATTATGTGTAATGACTCGATGTATCCAAGTACTTTACGTCATTAATGCTCGGATCCGCATTGTACAAAACTTTGTTGACCGACCATCGGCTTCCACCTCCTCGGCCAGTAGCCAAGGAGTGTTTGTCCTACTTTATAAAGCCTTTATGTGGGCAAAGATTTACGACAAACAAGGCAAACTGGCCATACGGTTTCTAAACAAAGGTACGCAAAGAGATATGTTATATTACTGTTTTACATAAGAAATGTCTTCCAAAGAAAATAGTCCCGCTATCGGTTCCTTTCTTTGGGTTGTCATGCTAAGCATAATCATGAAACCTCAGCTCTAATGTAAGAGCAAAATATCGAGGATTTAGTTTGGGAGGCCAGTTAATAGCCCCAGGTAGTGTTCGGCGATAGTCGAGGTCAAGCCATAAACACTTCGGCCATTGTTATGAATGGCCCGTCATTTAACACCGTCATCAGATTGCTGACTAGTTTACGCTTATTGTGACAGTCAGTTTTCGGCTTTCTCTACTGAGGTGCTTAACCATGTGAGTTGGAAGCACAATTGCAGTGGTTCTCCCTTTGCACACCTAGCCGAACAAAGCGGAACGTAGGAGGCAAGCGCAGGAGCCGGGCAACCCAACTATTGACCGAAGACACAATTTGAAACCGATGCATATATAGCAATATTCGAGAATGTTTTTGCCGAATCTCTAAAGGTGTCCGGCGTTGCACTGGGAGACTTGTGCTGAAAACACACAAATAGTTTAAAAGTGCCATAAGCTTGGAAAACCAAAAAACATTAGTAAAAACTTGACGTCCGAACAAGATCAAGTGTTTGGTGCCAATCCAAAAATTGGCCTTAGCAAAAGAAGTGCTTCTGTCGTGCATTAACATGATACATCCTATCTCAAGACTTCAAGCGGGTCAGCCTACGGCTTCAACCTCATATCCCAAGGGCGGAGTACTTCTCATTAGGCCAGTTTAGCAGACTAAACTCTAGCAGTTTTGAGAGAGAAATTAGGCTCCCCGGCTAGTGACTGCACGCTCGTGTCGAAAAAAAGAGTGATAGATAATAATAATAATAAAACTTTGCAAGGACGAAGAAGAAGAACACTTATCATAAAACGGCTCATATAAATTTAAGAGCCCCCAAGTGACTTGGGTAAAAGAATGATTGCATGTACTGAAGTACTTATATCATATCTATGTTCAACCGAACTTTAAACGCGTCTTAACCGACCGTCGGCTTCTCCCTCTTTGGTCAAGGACCGAAAAGTGTTATGTACTCCATCTGTCGAGAATATCGACGGTGTTTCCAATAACCAGGCAATCAGGCCATAAGGCTGCAACAGACAAAGCGCGCTCAGGGAACTTATGCTATACTACTGCAAAGTGTAAGAAGCATCTTCGAAGAGAATAGTACCCCCACCGATGCCTTTCTTCGGTGCTCATTGTTATTATGAGACTTGTGCAATAGATTTTTTGTACTCATGAGTTCCGTTGTGTGCCGACCATCATTGAAAACTATAAGAGCGCTAGCTTTCGGCTTCACCCAGTCTGAGGTCCGGCTCGGATGACCCGATCGTGACAATCGCGGAGGTGCTCCCTTTACTCCCTAGCCAAACAATCGGGCATGTAGGGGTAAACACAGGAGCGAGGCAACCCAGCTTGCAAATCGCTTAAGTCAATATGGTGCATATTGTGGCGTAATACACGAACAAGGAACGAAGCCGTACAAGTATAATCATATGCAAGAGGAAAAGCTTCATGAAGGAAGCCCCCACATGAATTGGGTATTTGAATTTATGCGTCACAAACAAAGCTTGGACAAGGAAATTTTTTACAAGCAATTTTTTTTCCAAAAAAGTATAGTGCTTGGTCGAACCGAACACAAGTTAGAAATTAAAGCTTTGAGCATGAAAGCGACTTAGCTGGTTAATGTGTTCGGTATTGACAACGCGGTCCGAGCTTGATGCGGGGCAAGGTTCTGAAGGAAATATGCCCTAGAGGCAATAATAAAGTTATTATTTATTTCCTTATATCATGATAAATGTTTATTATTCATGCTAGAATTGTATTAACCGGAAACATAATACATGTGTGAATACATAGACAAACAGAGTGTCACTAGTATGCCTCTACTTGACTAGCTCGTTAATCGAAGATGGTTATGTTTCCTAACCATAAAAAAAAGAGTTGTTATTTGATTAACGGGATCACATCATTAGAAGAATGATGTGATTGACATGACCCATTCCATTAGCTTAGCACTCGATCGTTTAGTACGTTGCTATTGCTTTCTTCATGACTTATACATGTTCCTATGACTGTGAGATTATGCAACTCTCGTTTGCCGGAGGAACACTTTGTGTGCTACCAAACGTCACAACGTAACTGGGTGATTATAAAGGAGCTCTACAGGTGTCTCCAAAGGTACATGTTGGGTTGGCGTATTTCGAGATTAGGATTTGTTACTCCGATTGTCGGAGAGGTATCTCTGGGCCCTCTCGGTAATGCACATCACTTAAGCCTTGCAAGCATTGCAACTACTAAGTTCGTTGTAGGATGATGTATTACGGAATGAGTAAAGAGACTTGCCGGTAACAAGATTGAACTAGGTATTGAGATACCGACGATCGAATCTCGGGCAAGTAACATACCGATGACAAAGGGAACAACGTATGTTGTTATGTGGTCTGACCAATAAAGATCTTCGTAGAATATGTGGGAGTCAATATGAGCATCCAGGTTCCGCTATTGGTTATTGACCGGAGACGTGTCTCGGTCATGTCTACATTGTTCTCGAACCCGTAGGGTCCGCACGCTTAAGGTTTCGATGACAGCTATATTATGAGTTTATGAGTTTTGATGTACCGAAGGAGTTCGGAGTCCCGGATGAGATCGGGGACATGACGAGGAGTCTCGAAATGGTCGAGACGTAAAGATCGATATATTGGACGACTATATTCGGACATCGGAAAGGTTCCGAGTGATTCGGGTATTTTTTGGAGTACCGGAGAGTTACGGGAATACGTATTGGGCCTTATTGGGCCATATGGGAAAGAAGGAAAAGGGCCTCAAGGGTGGCCGCACCCCTCCCCTTAGTCTGGTCCGAATTGGACTAGGGAAGGGGGGCGCCCCCTTCCTTCCTTCTCCTTTTTCCTTCCTCTTTTCCTATTCCATATGGGAGGTGGAATCCTACTAGGACTAGGGAGTCCTAGTAGGACTCCACACTTGGCGCGCCCCCTCCTAGGGCCGGCCTCCTCCTCCCTTGCTCCTTTATATACGAGGGCAGGGGGGCACCTCTAGACACAAGTTGATCCACGTGATCATATTCTTAGCCGTGTGCGGTGCCCCCTTCCACCATAATCCTCGATAATATTGTAGCGGTGCTTAGGCGAAGCCCTGCGACGGTAGAACATCAAGATCATCACCACGCTGTCGTGCTGACGGAACTCTTCCCCGACACTTTGCTGGATCGGAGTCCGGGGATCGTCATCGAGCTGAACGTGTGCTAAAACTCGGAGGTGCCGTAGTTTCGGTGCTTGATCGGTCGGGCCGTGAAGACGTACGACTACATCAACCGCATTGTGCTAACGCTTCCGCTGTCGGTCTACAAGGGTACGTAGATCACACTCTCTCCTCTCGTTGCTATGCATCACCATGATCTTGCGTGTGCTAAGGATTTTTTTTGAAATTACTACGTTCCCCAACAGTGGCATCAGAGCCTAGGTTTTATGCATTGATGTTGTGCACGAGTAGAACACAAGTGAGTTGTGGGCGATATAAGTCATACTGCTGACCAGCATGTCATACTTTGGTTCGGCGATATTGTTGGATGAAGCGGCCCGGACCGACATTACGCGTACGCTTACGCGAGACTGGTTCTACCGACGTGCTTTGCACACAGGTGGCTGGTGGGTGTCAGTTTCTCCAACTTTAGTTGAATCAAGTGTGGCTACGCCCGGTCCTTGCGAAGGTTAAAACAACACTAACTTGACAAACTATCGTTGTGGTTTTGATGCGTAGGTAAGAACAGTTCTTGATCAACCCGTAGCAGCCACGTAAAACTTGCAACAACAAAGTAGAGGACGTCTAACTTGTTTTTGCAGGGCATGTTGTGATGTGATATGGTCAAGACATGATGCTAAATTTTATTGTATGAGATGATCATGTTTTGTAACCGAGTTATCGGCAACTGGCAGGAGCCATATGGTTGTCGCTTTATTGTAGGCAATGCAATCACGCTGTAATGCTTTACTTTGTCACTAAGCGGTAGCGATAGCCGTGGAAGCATAAGATTGGCAAGACGACAACGATGCTACGATGGAGATCAAGGTGTCACGCCGGTGACGATGGTGATCATGACGGTGCTTCGAAGATGGAGATCACAAGCACAAGATGATGGTGGCCATATCATATCACTTATATTGATTGCATGTGATGTTTATCTTTTATGCATCTTATCTTGCTTTGATTGATGGTAGCATTTTAAGATGATCTCTCGCTAATTATAAAGAAGTGTTCTCCCTGAGTATGCACCGTTGCGAAAGTTCTTCGTGCTGAGACACCACGTGATGATCGGGTTTGATAGGCTCTGCATTCAAATACAACGGGTGCAAAACAGGTGCACACGCGGAATACTCAGGTTATACTTGACGAGCCAAGCATATACAGATATGGCCTCGGAACACGGAGACCGAAAGGTCGAGCATGAATCATATAGTAGATATGATCAACATAGTGATGTTCACCAATGAAGCTACTCCATCTCACGTGATGATCGGACATGGTTTAGTTGATTTGGATCACGTAATCACTTAGAGGATTAGAGGGATGTCTATCTAAGTGGGAGTTCTTAAGTAATATGATTAATTGAACTTTAATTTATCATGAACTTAGTCTTGGTAGTATTAGCATATCTATGTTGTAGATCAATAGCTCGCGTTGTTGTTTTCATATGTTTATTTTGATATGTTCCTAGAGAAAATTGTGTTGAAAGATGTTAGTAGCAATGATGCGGATTGGATCCGTGATCTGAGGTTTATCCTCATTGCTGCACAGAAGAATTATGTCCTTGATGCACCGCGAGGTGACGGACCTATTGCAGGAGCAGATGCAGACGTTATGAACGTTTGGCTAGCTCAATATGATGACTACTTGATAGTTTAGTGCACCATGCTTAACGTCTTAGAATCGGTACTTCAAAGACGTTTTGAACGTCATGGACCATATGAGATGTTCCAGGAGTTGAAGTTAATATTTCAAGCAAATACCCGAGTTGAGAGATATGAAGTCTCCAACAAGTTCTATAGCTAAGAAGATGGAGGAGAATCGCTCAACTAGTGAGCATGTGCTCAGATTGTCTGAGTACTACAATCACTTGAATCAAGTGGGAGTTAATCTTCCAGATAAGATAGTAATTGACAGAATTCTCTAGTCACCATCACCAAGTTAGTAGAACTTCGTGATGAACTATGATATGCAAGGGATAACGGAAACGATTCCCAAGCTCTTCGTAATGCGGAAATTGACGAAGGTAGAAATCGAGAAAAACATCAAGCATTGATGGTAGACAAGACCACTAGTTTCAAGAAAAGGGCAGAGGGAAGAAGGGGAACTTCAAGAAGAACAACAAGCAAATTGCTGCTCAAGTGAAGAAGCCCAAGTCTGGTCCTAATCCTGAGACTAAGTGTTTCTACTGCAAAGGGACTTGTCACTGGAAGCGGAACTACCCCAAGTGATTGGCAGATAAGAAAGATGGCAAAGTGAACATAAGTATATTTTACATGTTATTGATGTGTACTTTACTAGTGTTTATAGCAACCCCTCAGTGTTTGATACTAGTTCAATTGCTAAGATTAGTAACTCGAAACGGGACTTGCAGAATAAACAGAGACTAGTTAAGGGTGAAGTGACGATGTGTGTTGGAAGTGGTTCCAAGATTGATATGATCATCATCGCACACTCCCTATACTTTCGGGATTAGTGTTGAACCTGAATAAGTGTTATTTGGTGTTTGCGTTGAGCATGAATATGATTTGATCATGTTTATTGTAATACGGTTACTGTAACATCCCAAATTTGCAATTTGGAATGTTATACACTAGATCATCACGCATAGCATATTTTCTTGCATTTTGGTTGATCCTAGAAATTTCACGCAACTCAAGGACCACGGAGAGAGTTGGAGATTTCGTTATTTTCATATTTGAGTTCTCTCAAATTTTGGAAAAGAGGATCATTTGATTTATTTATTTCATCTTCAATTATTTTCCAATATCAAGAAAATGAGAGAGGGAATAATATGACTTTCCCAAAGTTAGGAAAAATGAAGATCTAATGAATAAATCAAATTTTTGTTTTTCCGGAGTTTTGTTTGCTTTTTATTTGGATAGGGAAAAATGCGCGTTTTCAAAAATTGCATTTTAGGCCCGGAGAAAACTTCATTTTGTTCGACTCATTTTTAGGAGTCGGGGAAAATTTACTTTAGATCTTTTGGAGTTCGTTTAGTTTTCTTTTCTTTTGTTTTTCTGCGCGCGTAACCGATTTAAAAAAAAAGGAGCAGCTCCCGCGCGCCAGGCCAGCCGGGCCAAGGCCCAGCCAGCCGCCACCGCCCCCAGCCCCTCGCGCGAAGCCGAGTCCCAGCGGGACTCTAGGCCGCCGGCCCCCCTTTTGCCCCTTGGCCAAGTCACACCCCCCCTCCTAGTATATATACTCACCCCCCCTCTCTTTTCCTCCACCACCTAAGCCGCCGCCGCCGCCTTAAGCCGCCGCCACCGCCGCCTCCCTAAGCCACCGCCCGGAGCCCCACCTCCCGAGGTAGCTACGCCGCCTCTTCTTTTCCTCGGTTCGGTTTTTCTTCTAGAAAACCATTCCGGTTCTTCTCTTCATTTTCTTCCGGTTTTTCTTCCGGCTTTGTTTCGGTTTCTTTTCCGAAAACCCTAGATCGGTTTTTGTTCTTATTTCGGACCGTTCGTCTCAACGAACGTGATCACCGATTTTTCCCGGTTAACGTCGCCCGTTCGTTTAACCGTTCGTCTCTTTCTTTTCGTCGGATTTATTCCGCGATCGTGATCTCAGATCCGATCTTCGTTCTAGTCTTTCTTCTCCCTCGTTTATCGGAATCAAGTGATCAAGCGCCTCGAGTTTCGTTTCGAAACCGCCGTTCTGACTAATCAACTTGAACAAGTTTTGCCACAATAAAATTTGACCTAGTTTCAACCTGCTAGAACCGAGTTGTTTTCTTCCGCCGTTTGTTTTCCGTTTCTTTGTTCGGTTCGTTCTTTCTTTGCAACCGGAGTTCTTAAGTTGAACTTTCTGGTTCGTTCTCTTGTTCGAGTTTTTCCTGTGCATTAGATGAGTACTTATTGTGTGCTTGTTGTTTGTCTGCGATAGATCACCCGGATTGCGCCGCTTGTTACTTCGAAACCCTAGGACTCGCGGTTTCTCAGCAAGGCAAGTAACACTTTGATCATACCTTTTCTACAACCCATGTTTTATTGCATTAGATCAATCCTCTCACATTGCATGATTAGGATCTAATTAAATTGTGGGATGGGAAGTCGATGAGGTAGTACCTATCACCTGTATTATTATGAAACCTTTGGGAGTTACTTCTACGTTTGCTTATTATGCCATGCTATGCTAGTAGACGTGGATTGGGTGAGTGATATCCATGACAGATGTGAGATTGATAATTTAATGGTTTACCTAAGGTGGCAACTTAAACACACATCTGGGTGGATTGAGGCACCTGATGTCTATCGGGACTTGCCTGTTTTTTTTGGACCGCCACCTAGGCTCAAAGGGATCATAAGATCATTCATGCTAGTAAACTTCCGTGTGCAGCCACAAGCCATTATGGGCTCTGGCATAGTTGAGTAAGTCGTGCGAACTCTTACAGGGTAGACTAGCAGATGTAGGGGAAAGTAGGTGTACCGGTCTATCCATCGTAAGGTGCTAGCGCTTCTGAAAGACTGTGTCTTGGTCATCCGTCTTCTCAAACACCATGTAGTGCGAGAAACCAAACGGAGGCGATCGAGTCTTGTGGGGAAAAGTGTGCAAACCTCTGTAGAGTGTAACAAACTAATCATGATTAGCCGTGTCCCCGGTTATGGACAACTTGAGTGTCTAGTACTTGAATATCATGTGAATCTCAACATGTTACTCTAATTAATATTGTTGGGTTTAATGATGTTACTTAATTGGGATTGAGAATGCTGTCAACCATTCTCAATGTTCAACAACTACCATGATAGTTAAATAAATTTATTCCTTTGCAGTAGGGAAAAACTGGCTTTACGCAAAACTGTAACCATAGAGCTTTCCACCCGCCATATATGCATATAGTATAGCTGTTTCTTTCCATTACTCTCTATGTGTTACGTTGCCAGCATATTCCATGTGCTGACCCGTTTTCGGGCTGCAACTTTCATGTTGCAGACTTTTCATACGACGAGTAAGGTGCTTTTAGGTCGTGGTTCTATACTCAGTGATGCCGTTGGAGTTGATGGACCCATTTATCTTCCGAGTCTTCCGCTGTTATCGTTATTAGATGGCCTTAAGCCATATTTATTGTAATAAGTTCTCTTTGAGACAACGATGTAATAAGTGTGTGATTGCCACTCTGCTATAAATCCTTCGATGTACTGTGTGGTGTCAGCATTACTGATCCAGGGATGACACCGGAGCACAGTAGACTTGATCCATTCTGGTCGGATCGCTACAGAGATGGTATCAGAGCACACGCTGACTGTAGGTCACGACCACTAAGTTAAAGCCATAGATCACCATTCTCTTCTCATTTTCTAACTCGTCATCTTTTCTACTCTTTTAGGATGACGAACGCGAAGATTAAGTACGCTCAACCGGATGAAGGCACACCATTTGGATTTCACCTGAAGGAAGTCACCAAGTACCTGAACATTGGATTACCAAGCTTCACGGGAACCTTCAACGCCACTCTGCCTGAAGAGGAGCGCTGGAAGATTCAAGCTCACGTTCCGGGAAGGACATTCGCACCAATCACGAAGCCCATAGATAGTGTTTTCAATGCACCAACCTGGAGTCTGGGGAGGAGCATGGCAGCTCATATCACCATGGGACGCATTGGAGAATTTTATCAAGAAGATCTCAAGGACACTATCTACCAGATTTGCGGACGCCGAGACGAACAATGGGAGTTAGTCGGCACCAAGAAGGATAGGTCCATTGCATCTTTCATCCAGGAGTTAAACCAGCACATTCGACGCCACGAGAACCAGATGTGCAATGATATGATAGAGTTGAAGAATGCAAAGGCAAGGATCATCGAGCTAGAAGGATAACTGAAGTCTACACGCAAGGACTACATGGACGAGATCGTAGCTCTAGCGAGACACAATGGCGATCTTAAGCAGGAGATTGAAGAACTCAAGAGGAAGTTAGCATCCAAGGAGGAAGACGAGTACATCGCCTGTCCGGACAACTACATCATCATCAACGACACCGATTCGGATCCAAGTGAACCCGACTTTGAAGACGAAGCTGGAGCAGATATCATGGAGTCTTCCACCGGTTCAAATTTCTAGATGACCACCAGATAGTAGTAGCGTTTTCCCCCCTGTAAACATTATAGTCGAGCACTTTTGCGATAGTTTTAGACCGATTGTAAGCCCTTGTTTGATTGATTGAAGTGAATTGTGTGTTTTTGCCTCATGTGCATATGGGTAGTGTTTTCTCTTTAGACCCCCTCTATTCTTATATCTCATCTTTTCTAAACCCTCAGATGCCTCTGAGACGTGACAATGGATTCCCACCGGAGCTCACTCAGTTGATCCAGCAGCAGAATCAATTGATGCAGATGTTAGTCCAGAACCAGCAGAACAACAACAACAACCCACCACCACCACCACCACCTGTTGACCACTTAGCCCATTTCCTTAGGCTGAATCCGCCGGTGTTTTCCAGTAGCACCGAGCCAATAGTAGCAGACGATTGGCTCCGCAAGATAGGAAGGGAGTTGACCACTGCAGGATGCACGGATGGTGAGAAAGTGAAGTTTGCCACTCACCAGCTTGACGGACCCACGGCAGCATGGTGGGAGAATTTCACAGCCACTTACCCAGTTGACACTGTCACATGGGATCAGTTTCAGCAAGCTTTCCTCACTGCCCATGTTTCAACAGGAGCTATGGCCATGAAGAAGCGTGAGTTTCACAACTTACGCCAAGGAGGAAGGACAGTTGGCCAGTACGTTGACGATTTCAGCAAGTTAGCACGTTATGCCCTAGATGACGTTGCTACGGATGCAGCTAAGCAGGAGAAGTTTCTGGAAGGACTGAATGATGAACTAAGCATGCAGTTGATGGTAGCAAGTTTCAACAACTACCAGGAGTTGGTAGATCGTGCCATCATGATTGAAGGAAAGCAACAGCAGATTGAGAACCATAAGAGGAAGTATGGACAGGTGAAGTATAACTCTTGAGCCCAGTAGAAGCCCCGTTTTACCCCTAAACCAGGATTTCAGTTTCAGCACACCCATGGAGGAGGTAGCTCGCACAACCATAATGGCCACAAGAATGGTAATGGGAATGGAGGAAGCAACGGCTAGAACCGGACCACCCCATCGACCCCAACCAAGAGAGACCTGAGTCAAGTCACCTGTTTCAAGTGTTCCAAGACCGAACATTATGCCAATGAATGTCCTGAAGGCCAGAACGGAAATGGCAATGGAAGCTCTGGGAAAAAGCCGAACCCTTTCAATAGGGGACAGGTGAACCACGTTAATGTGGAGGAGGTTGAAGATCAGCCCGATGCAGTAATCGGTAAGTTTTTGGTTAAGTCATTTACCGCACTCATTCTTTTCGATACTGGTGCATCGCATTCATACATATCAAGGGGATTTGTGGAAAAGTATAGCCTGCCCACTAGGGTTCTTAAAACACCTATGCTAGTAAGCTCGCCAGGAGCAGAGTACATGGCCAGACAAGGATGTTTTCAAGTGCCATTAAGTATAGGAAGGCATGTTTTCCCAACGGATTTAATTATTCTGGAGTCCCAAGGTCTGAATGTGATTCTTGGTATGGATTGGTTGTCGATGTATGGAGGAAACATCGATTGCGCCAGTAAGACAATTTTGCTTACCACACTAGAAGGAAGAAGGATCAAGTATGTATCCCGGCATGTGCCAAACAGGACACAAGTAAACTGCCTAACAGGAGTTGTGCAAGAGGAAGTACCAGTGGTGAATGATTTTCCTGATGTATTTCCCGAGGAATTGCCAGGCATGCCACCGGATAGAGACATTGAGTTTTTGATTGAGTTATTGCCAGGTACAAGCCCAATATCGAAGCGACCGTACCGGATGCCAGCAAAGGATTTGCTGGAAATTAAGAATCAGATTAAGGAGTTATTGGATAAAGGTTACATTCGCCCAAGTTCTTCGCCTTGGGGATCACCCGTACTTCTAGTGGAAAAGAAGGATGGATCATTAAGGATGGTTGTAGATTATCGGGGATTGAATGAAGTAACCATCAAGAATAAGTACCCACTGCCAATGATTAATGATCTGTTTGATCGATTGCAAGGAGCTAAAGTGTTTTCCAAGATCGATTTGCGATCAGGGTACCATCAATTGAAGATTCGGGAGCAGGACATACCCAAGACAGCATTCACCACGAGATATGGACTGTATGAGTATACCGTTATGTCATTTGGATTGACTAACGCACCTGCCTATTTTATGAACCTGATGAACAAAGTGTTTATGGAGTTTTTGGACAAGTTCGTCGTAGTGTTCATTGATGACATCCTGGTTTATTCAAAGAATGAAGAGGAGCATAAGGAACATTTGCGTTTGGTTTTGGAGAAACTAAGGGAACATCAGTTATACGCCAAATTTAGCAAATGTGAGTTTTGGTTGAAGGAAGTTGGATTCCTCGGACACGTTATATCTGGAGAAGGTATAGCAGTTGACCCCACTAAGGTTGAGACCGTAACCGAATGGGAATCACCAACAATAGTTGGAGAGATCCGGAGTTTTCTTGGACTCGCAGGATACTACCGGAGATTCATTGAGAACTTTTCAAAGATTGCAAAGCCTATGACTGAATTGTTGAAGAAGGATATTAAGTTCAAATGGACTGAGGAATGTGAGGCTAGTTTCCAGGAATTGAAGAAACGCTTGGTTACCTCACCAGTATTGATTTTGCCAGATCAGACCAAGGATTATGAGGTGTATTGCGACGCTTCACGTCGAGGACTTGGAGCAGTGCTTATGCAGGAAGGAAGAGTTGTTTTGTATGCTTCACGACAACTGAAGCCTCATGAGTTGAATTATGACACGCATGATTTGGAGTTAGCAGCCGTAGTGCATGCATTGAAGACGTGGAGACATTTCCTCATTGGAAATCATTGTGAGGTGTACACGGATCACAAGAGTTTGAAGTACATTTTCACTCAAAAGGAGTTGAACCTCCGACAAAGGAGATGGTTGGAGCTCATCAAGGATTATGACATGAGATTGCATTACCATCCCGGAAAAGCTAATGTGGTAGCTGACGCATTGAGCCGTAAGAGCCATGTCAACACCCTAGTGACGGGAGAAGTACCAAAGGAGTTAGCAGAAAACCTTCGTGAGCTATGTTTGGAAATAGTTCCGAGAGGCTATGTAGCAACATTGGAGATTCAGTCAACGTTGATGGGTAAAATCAGAGAAGCTCAGAAATCTGACAAGGAGATTGCTGCTATAAAAGAGAAATTGAGCGAAGGAAAAGCAAAGGGATTTTGTGAGGATGAGCACGATACCCTATGGTTTGAGGACCGTGTTTATGTGCCAAATGACCCGGAGATCAGGAAGTTGATTTTGCAAGAGGCACATGATTCACCGTATTCGATTCACCCAGGGAATACCAAGATGTATTTGGATTTGAAGGAAACAATCTGGTGGACCGGAATGAAGAAGGATATTGCAGCATATGTAGCAGTTTGTGACGTATGTCAGAGAGTAAAGGCAGAGCATCAGAAGCCAGCAGGATTGTTACAACCATTGCCGATACCCGAATGGAAGTGGGATAAGATAGGCATGGATTTTATCACAGGACTACCCAGGACGAAAGCAGGCTATGACTCGATATGGGTAGTAGTTGATCGTTTGACAAAGGTAGCACATTTCATTCCAGTTAAGACCACTTACACCAGTGCTAAGTTGGCAAAGATATACATGACTAGGATCATTTGTTTGCATGGAGTTGCAAGGAGTATCGTATCAGATAAAGGAACTCAATTTACCTCAAAATTTTGGAATTAGTTGCATGAAACTTAAGGAACCAGACTAGAGTTTAGCACAACTTTTCATCCGCAGACAGATGGACAGACCGAGAGAGTCAATCAGATTTTGGAAGATATGCTGAGAGCTTGTGCACTAGATTATGGATATAGCTGGGACGATAACTTGCCGTATGCGGAGTTTTCTTATAACAACAGTTACCAAACCAGTTTGAAGATGGCAACTTTCGAAGCTTTATACGGAAGGAGGTGCAGGACACCGTTGTCATGGGACGAAGTTGGAGACTGTCAATTCTTTGGACCAGATTTGATTAAAGAGTCTGAACGGAAAGTTAAGTTGATTCGCGATAGGCTCAAGGTAGCCCAGTCCAGGCAGAAGAGCTACGCAGATTCTAAACGCAAGGAGACAGTCTACGAAACCGGAGACAGAGTTTATCTACGAGTATCCCCACTTCGAGGAGTTAAGCGCTTTGGAGTTAAGGGAAAATTAGCACCGCGCTTCGTTGGACCGTATAAGATCTTGCAACGTATGGGAGAAGTCGCTTATAAGTTGGAATTACCAGAGGAGCTGTCAGGAGTTCATGATGTATTCCATGTTTCTCAGCTGAAGAAATATCATGCCGAGATGGCGGAGGTACCGCTAAGAGATACCGTGCCACTCGAAGCGATTTAGTTGAAGGACGACTTAACGTATGAGGAGAAGCCAGTCAAGATTCTCGATTATGCCAGCAGAGTTACCCACAGCAAGGTTATCAAGTTTTGCAAAGTTCAGTGGAACCACCACTCAGAGGATGAAGCCACCTGGGAAAGAGAAGAAGATTTGCTCAAGGACCACCCTCACCTATTTTCTAGCCAACCCTAATCTCGAGGGCGAGATTCATCTTAAGGGGGGCAGGTTTGTAACATCCCAAATTTGCAATTTGGAATGTTATACACTAGATCATCACGCATAGCATATTTTCTTGCATTTTGGTTGATCCTAGAAATTTCACGCAACTCAAGGACCACGGAGAGAGTTGGAGATTTCATTATTTTCATATTTGAGTTCTCTCAAATTTTGGAAAAGAGGATCATTTGATTTATTTATTTCATCTTCAATTATTTTCCAATATCAAAAAAATGAGAGAGGGAATAATATGACTTTCCCAAAGTTAGGAAAAATGAAGATCTAATGAATAAATCAAATTTTTGTTTTTCCGGAGTTTTGTTTGCTTTTTATTTGGATAGGGAAAAATGCGCGTTTTCAAAAATTGCATTTTAGGCCCGGAGAAAAGTTCATTTTGTTCGACTCATTTTTAGGAGTCGGGGAAAATTTACTTTAGATCTTTCGGAGTTCGTTTAGTTTTCTTTTCTTTTGTTTTTCTGCACGCGTAACCGATTAAAAAAAAGGAGCAGCTCCCGCGCGCCAGGCCAGCCGGGCCAAGGCCCAGCCAGCCGCCACCGCCCCCAGCCCCTCGCGCGAAGCCGAGTCCCAGCGGGACTCTAGGTCGCCGCCCCCCCCTTTTGCCCCTTGGCCAAGTCACACCCCCCCTCCTAGTATATATACTCACCCCCCCCTCTCTTTTCCTCCACCACCTAA
>NC_041384.1:2307536-2362760 GCF_002162155.2 Triticum dicoccoides | reverse complement strand
GCCGCCGCCACCGCCCTAAGCCACCGCCCGGAGCCCCACCTCCCGAGGTAGCCGCGCCGCCTCTTCTTTTCCTCGGTTCGGTTTTTCTTCTAGAAAACCGTTCTGGTTCTTCTCTTCTTTTTCTTCCGGTTTTTCTTCCGGCTTTGTTTCGGTTTCTTTTCCGAAAACCCTAGATCGGTTTTCGTTCTTCTTTCGGACCGTTCATCTCAACGAACGTGATCACCGATTTTTCCCGGTTAACGTCGCCCGTTCGTTTAACCGTTCGTCTCTTTCTTTTCGTCGGATTTATTCCGCGATCGTGATCTCAGATCCGATCTTCGTTCTAGTCTTTCTTCTCGCTCGTTTATCGGAATCAGGTGATTCAAGCGCCTGGAGTTTCGTTTCGAAACCGCAGTTCCGACTAATCAACTTGAACAAGTTTTGCCACAATAAAATTTGACCTAGTTTCAACCTGCTAGAACCGAGTTGTTTTCTTCCGCCGTTTGTTTTCCGTTTCTTTGTTCGGTTCGTTCTTTCTTTGCAACCGGAGTTCTTAAGTTGAACTTTCTGGTTCGTTCTCTTGTTCGAGTTTTTCCTGTGCATTAGATGAGTACTTATTGTGTGCTTGTTGTTTGTCTGCGATAGATCACCCGGATTGCGCCGCTTGTTACTTCGAAACCCTAGGACTCGCGGTTTCTCAGCAAGGCAAGTAACACTTTGATCATACCTTTTCCACAATCCATGTTTTATTGCATTAGATCAATCCTCTCAAATTGCATGCGATCTAATTAAATTGTGGGATGGGAAGTAGATGAGGTAGTACCTATCACCTGTATTATTATGAAACCTTTGGGAGTTACTTCTACGTTTGCTTATTATGCCATGCTATGCTAGTAGACGTGGATTGGGTGAGTGATATCCATGACAGATGTGAGATTTATAATTTAATGGTTTACCTAAGGTGGCAACTTAAACACACATCTGGGTGGATTGAGGCACCTGATGTCTATCGGGACTTGCCTGTTTTTTTTGGACCGCCACCCAGGCTCAAAGGGATCATAAGATCATTCATGCTAGTAAACTTCCGTGTGCAGCCACAAGCCATTATGGGCTCTGGCATAGTTGAGTAAGTCGTGCGAACTCTTACAGGGTAGACTAGCAGATGTAGGGGAAAGTAGGTGTACCGGTCTATCCATCGTAAGGTGCTAGCGCTTCTGAAAGACTGTGTCTTGGTCATCCGTCTTCTCAAACACCATGTAGTGCGAGAAACCAAACGGAGGCGATCGAGTCTTGTGGGGAAAAGTGCGCAAACCTCTGCATAGTGTAACAAACTAATCATGATTAGCCGTGTCCCCGGTTATGGACAACTTGAGTATCTAGTACTTGAATATCATGTGAATCTCAACATGTTACTCTAATTAATATTGTTGGGTTTAATGATGTTACTTAATTGGGATTGAGAATGCTGTCAACCATTCTCAATGTTCAACAACTACCATGATAGTTAAATAAATTTATTCCTTTGCAGTAGGGAAAAACTGGCTTTACGCAAAACTGTAACCATAGAGCTTTCCACCAGCCATATATGCATATAGTATAGCTGTTTCTTTCCATTACTCTCTATGTGTTACGTTGCCAGCATATTCCATGTGCTGACCCGTTTTCGGGCTGCAACTTTCATGTTGCAGACTTTTCATACGACGAGTAAGGTGCTTTTAGGTCGTGGTTCTATACTCAGTGATGCCGTTGGAGTTGATGGACCCATTTATCTTCCGAGTCTTCCGCTGTTATCGTTATTAGATGGCCTTAAGCCATATTTATTGTAATAAGTTCTCTTTGAGACAATGATGTAATAAGTGTGTGATTGCCACTCTGCTATAAATCCTTCGATGTACTGTGTGGTGTCAGCATTACTGATCCAGGGATGACACCGGAGCACAGTAGACTTGATCCATTCGGGTCGGGTCGCTATAGAGATGGTATTAGAGCACACGCTGACTGTAGGACACGACCACTAAGTTAAAGCCATAGATCACCATTCTCTTCTCATTTTCTAACTCGTCATCTTTTCTACTCTTTTAGGATGACGAACGCGAAGATTAAGTACGCTAAACCGGATGAAGGCACACCATTTGGATTTCACCTGAAGGAAGTCACCAAGTACCTGAACATTGGATTACCAAGCTTCACGAGAACCTTCAACGCCACTCTGCCTGAAGAGGAGCGCATGCTTAAGGTTTGGTATGTTATTTGACTAACCATAAACAAAAGAGTTGTTATTTGATTAACGGGATCACATCATTAGAAGAATGATGTGATTGACATGACCCATTCCATTAGCTTAGCACCCGATCGTTTAGTACGTTGCTATTGCTTTCTTCATGACTTATACATGTTCCTATGACTATGAGATTATGCAACTCCTGTTTGTCGGAGGAACAATTTGTGTGCTACCAAACGTCACAACGTAACTGGGTGATTATAAAGGAGCTCTACAGGTGTCTCCAAAGGTACATGTTGGGTTGGCGTATTTCGAGATTAGGATTTGTCACTCCGATTGTCGGAGAGGTATCTCTGGGCCCTCTCGGTAATGCACATCACTTAAGCCTTGCAAGCATTGCAACTAATGAGTTAGTTGTAGGATGATGTATTACGGAACGAGTAAAGAGACTTGCCGGTAACGAGATTGAACTAGGTATTGAGATACCGACGATCGAATCTCGAGCAAGTAACATACCGATGACAAAGGGAAACAACGTATGTTGTTATGCGGTCTGACCGATAAAGATCTTCGTAGGATATGTGGGAGCCAATATGAGCATCCAGGTTCCGCTATTGGTTATTGACCGGAGACGTGTCTCGGTCATGTCTACATTGTTCTCGAACCCGTAGGGTCCGCATGCTTAAGGTTTCGATGACAATTATATTATGAGTTTATGAGTTTTGATGTACCGAAGGAGTTCGGAGTCCCGGATGAGATCGGGAACATGCCGAGGAGTATCAAAATGGTCGAGACGTAAAGATCGATATATTGGATGACTATATTCGGACATCGGAAAGGTTCCGAGTGATTCGGGTATTTGGACGTCGGAACGTATTGGGCCTTATTGGGCCATACGGGAAAGAAGGAAAAGGGCCTCAAGGGTGGCCGCACCCCTCCCCTTAGTCTGGTCCGAATTGGACTAGGGAAGGGGGGCGCCCCCTTCCTTCCTTCTCCTTTTTCCTTCCTCTTTTCCTATTCCATATGGGAGGTGGAATCCTACTAGGACTAGGGAGTCCTAGTAGGACTCCACACTTGGCGCGCCCCCTCCTAGGGCCGGCCTCCTCCTCCCTTGCTCCTTTATATACGAGGGCAGGGGGGCACCTCTAGACACAAGTTGATCCACGTGATCATATTCTTAGCCGTGTGCGGTGCCCCCTTCCACCATAATCCTCGATAATATTGTAGCGGTGCTTAGGCGAAGCCCTGCGACGGTAGAACATCAAGATCGTCACCACGCCGTCGTGCTGACAGAACTCTTCCCCGATACTTTGCTGGACCGGAGTCCGGGGATCGTCATCGAGCTGAACGTGTGCTAAAACTCGGAGGTGCCGTAGTTTCGGTGCTTGATCGGTCGGGCCGTGAAGACGTACGACTACATCAACCGCGTTGTGCTAACGCTTCCACTGTCGGTCTACAAGGGTACGTAGATCACACTCCCCCCTCTCGTTGCTATGCATCACCATGATCTTGCGTGTGCTAAGGAATTTTTTTGAAATTACTACGTTCTCCAACAGTGGCATCAGAGCCTAGGTTTTATGCATTGATGTTGTGCACGAGTAGAACACAAGTGAGTTGTGGGCGATATAAGTCATACTGCTTACCAGCATGTCATACTTTGGTTCGGTGATATTGTTGGATGAAGCGGCCCTGACCGACATTACGCGTACGCTTACGCGAGACTGGTTCTACCGACGTGCTTTGCACACAGGTGGCTGGTGGGTGTCAGTTTCTCCAACTTTAGTTGAACCGAGTGTGGCTACGCCCGGTCCTTGCGAAGGTTAAAACAGCACTAACTTGACAAACTATCGTTGTGGTTTTGATGCGTAGGTAAGAAGGGTTCTTGCTCAGCCCGTAGCAGCCACGTAAAACTTGCAACAACAAAGTAGAGGACGTCTAACTTGTTTTTGCAGGGCATGTTGTGATGTGATATGGTCAAGACATGATGCTAAATTTTATTGTATGAGATGATCATGTTTTGTAACCGAGTTATCGGCAACTGGCAGGAGCCATATGGTTATCGCTTTACTGTATGCAATGCAATGGCGCTGTAATGCTTTACTTTATCACTAAGCGGTAGCGATAGTCGTGGAAGCATAAGATTGGCGAGACGACAACGATGCTACGATGGAGATCAAGGTGTCACGCCGGTGACGATGGTGATCATGACGGTGCTTCGAAGATGGAGATCACAAGCACCAGATGATTGTGGCCATATCATATCACTTATATTGATTGCATGTGATGTTTATCTTTTATGCATCTTATCTTGCTTTGATTGACGGTAGCATTTTAAGATGATCTCTCGCTAATTATCAAGAAGTGTTCTCCCTGAGTATGCACCATTGCGAAAGTTCTTCGTGCTGAGACACCACGTGATGATCGGGTGTGATAGGCTCTACATTCAATACAACGGGTGCAAAACAGTTGCACACGCGGAATACTCAGGTTATACTTGACGAGCCAAGCATATACAGATATGGCCTCGAAACACGGAGACCGAAAGGTCGAGCGTGAAGCATATAGTAGATATGATCAACATAGTGATGTTCACCAATGAAGCTACTCCATCTCACGTGATGATCGGACATGGTTTAGTTGATTTGGATCACGTAATCACTTAGAGGATTAGAGGGATGTCTATCTAAGTGGGAGTTCTTAAGTAATATGATTAATTGAACTTTAATTTATCATGAACTTAGTCCTGGTAGTATTAGCATATCTATGTTGTAGATCAATAGCTCGCGTTGTTGTTTTCATATGTTTATTTTGATATGTTCCTAGAGAAAATTGTGTTGAAAGATGTTAGTAGCAATGATGCGGATTGGATCCGTGATCTGAGGTTTATCCTCATTGCTGCACAGAAGAATTATGTCCTTGATGCACCGCTAGGTGACGGACCTATTGCAGGAGCAGATGCAGACGTTATGAACGTTTGGCTAGCTCAATATGATGACTACTTGATAGTTTAGTGCACCATGCTTAACGTCTTAGAATCGGGACTTCAAAGACGTTTTGAACGTCATGGACCATATGAGATGTTCCAGGAGTTGAAGTTAATATTTCAAGCAAATACCCGAGTTGAGAGATATGAAGTCTCCAACAAGTTCCATAGCTAAAAAGATGGAGGAGAATCGCTCAACTAGTGAGCATGTGCTCAGATTGTCTGAGTACTACAATCGCTTGAATCAAGTGGGAGTTAATCTTCCAGATAAGATAGTGATTGATAGAATTCTCTAGTCACCATCACCAAGTTAGTAGAACTTCGTGATGAACTATCATATGCAAGGGATAACGGAAACGATTCCCAAGCTCTTCGTAATGCGGAAATTGACGAAGGTAGAAATCGAGAAAAACATCAAGCATTGATGGTAGACAAGACCACTAGTTTGAAGAAAAGGGCAGAGGGAACAAGGGGAACTTCAAGAAGAACAACAAGCAAATTGCTGCTCAAGTGAAGAAGCCCAAGTCTGGTCCTAATCCTGAGACTAAGTGTTTCTACTGCAAAGGGACTGGTCACTGGAAGCGGAACTACCCCAAGTGATTGGCAGATAAGAAGGATGGCAAAGTGAACATAAGTATATTTTACATGTTATTGATGTGTACTTTACTAGTGTTTATAGCAACCCCTCAGTGTTTGATACTAGTTCAACTGCTAAGATTAGTAACTCAAAACGGGAGTTGCAGAATAAACAGAGACAAGTTAAGGGTGACGTGACGATGTGTGTTGGAAGTGGTTCCAAGATTGATATGATCATCATCGCACACTCCCTATACTTTTGGGATTAGTGTTGAACCTGAATAAGTGTTATTTGGTGTTTGCGTTGAGCATGAATATGATTTGATCATGTTTATTGTAATATGGTTATTCATTTAAGTAAGAGAATAAATTGTTGTTCTGTTTACATGAATAAAACCTTATATGGTTACACACCCAATGAAAATAGTTCGCTGGATCTCGATCGTAGTGATACACATAATCATAATATTGAAACCAAAAGATGCAAAGTTAATAATGAGAGTGCAACTTATTTGTGGCACTGGCGTTTAGGTCATATTGGTGTAAAGCGCATGAAGAAACTCCATGCTGATGGGTTTTTGGAATCACTTGATTATGAATCAGTTGATGCTTGGGAACCATGCCTCAGTTAAAACAATGTGAAATAGTTTCACTACTCACGCCACCTGGAACACCACAGCATAATGGTTTGTCCAAACATCATAACCGTACTTTATTAAATATGGTGCGATCTATGATGTCTCTTACCGATCTACAACTATTATTTTGGGGTTATGCATTAAAGACAGCTGCATTCACGTTTAAAAGGGCACCATCTAAGTCCGTTGAGACGACACAATCTGAATTATGGTTTGGCAAGAAACCAAAGTTGCCGTTTCTTAAAGTTTGGGGTTGTGATGCTTATATGAAAAGGTTTCATCCTGATAAGCGCAAACCCAAATCAAAGAAATATGTCTTCATGGGATACCCAAAGGAGACTGTTGGGTACACCTTCTATCACAGATCCGAAGGCAAATTATTCATTGCTAAGAATCGATCCGTTCTAGAGAAGGAGTTTCTCTCGAAAGAAGTGAGTGGGAGGAAAGTAGAACTTGATGAGGTAACTGTACCTACTCCCTTATTGGAAAGTAGTTCATCACAGAAATCTATTCCTGTGACTACTAGACCGATTAGTGAGGAAGCTAATGATGATGATCATGTAACTTCAGATCAAGTTACTACCGAACCTCGTAGGTAAACCAGAGTGAGATCCGCACCAGAGTGTTACGGTAATCCAGTTCTGGAGGTCATGTTACTTGACCATGACGAGCCTACGAACTATGAGGGAGCGATGATGAGCCCAGATTCCGCGAAATGGCTTGAGGCCATGAAATCTGAGATGAGATCCATGTATGAGAACAAAGTATGGACTTTGATTGACTTGCCCAATGATCGGCGAGCCATTGAGATTAAATGGATCTTCAAGAGGAAGACGGACGCTGATAGTAGTGTTGCTATCTACAAAGCTAGAATTGTCGCAAAAAGGTTTTTGACAAGTTCAAGGTGTTGACTATGATGAGAGTTTCTCACTCGTATCTATACTTAAATTTGTCCGAATCATGTTAGCAATTGCCGCATTTTATGAAATCCGGCAAATGGATAAACAAAACCGCATTCCTTAATGGATTTATTAAAGTTGTATATAATGCAACCAGAAGGTTTTGTCAATCCTAAAGGTGCTAACAAAATGTGCAAGCCCCAGCGATCCATCTATGGACTGGTGCAAGCATCTCGGAGTTGGAATATACGCTTTGATGAGATGATCAAAGCATATAGTTTTATACAGACTTGCGGTGAAGCCTGTATTTACAAGAAAGTGAGTGGGAGCACTACAACATTTCTGATAAGTATATGTGAATGACATATTGTTGATCGGAAATAATGTAGAATTATTCTGCAAAGCATAAAGGAGTGTTTTCAAAGAAGTTTTTCAAAGAAAGACCTCGGTGAAGCTGCTTACATATTAAGCATCAAGATCTATAGAGATAGATCAAGACGCTTGATAAGTTTTTTCAATGAATACATACCTTGACAATATTTTGAAGTAGTTCAAAAATGGAACAGTCAAAGAAAGAGTTCTTGGCTGTGTTACAAGGTGTGAAATTGAGTAAGACTCAAAGCCCGACCACGGCAGAAGATAGAAAGAGACTGAAAGTCATTCCCTATGCCTCAGCCATAGGTTC
Organism: Triticum dicoccoides; assembly: GCF_002162155.2. Classification (NCBI taxonomy): domain Eukaryota; kingdom Viridiplantae; phylum Streptophyta; class Magnoliopsida; order Poales; family Poaceae; genus Triticum; species Triticum dicoccoides. The sequence continues at coordinate 2,354,779 of NC_041384.1, read as the reverse complement.
TATAAAGTATGCCATGCTGTGTACCAGATCTATTGTATACCCTACACTGTGTTAAGCAAGGGAGTACAATAGTGATCTAAGAGTAGATCACTGGACAGCGGTCAAAATTATCCTTAGTAGAAAAAGGAAATATTTCTCAATTATGGAGGTGACAAAAGGTTCGTCATAAAAGGTTACGTCGATGCAAGTTTTGACACAGATCTGGATGACTCTAAGTCTCGATCAAGATACATATTGAAAGTGGGAGCAATTAGCTAGAGTAGCTCCATGCAGAGCATTGTAGACATAGAATTCGCAAAATACTTACGGATCTGTATGTGACAGACCCATTGACTAAAATTATCTCACAAGCAAAACATGATCACACCTCAGTACTCTTTAGGTGTTAATCACATAAACGATGTGAACTAGATTACTGACTCTAGTAAACCCTTTGTGTATAGGTCACATGACGTTGTGAACTATGGGTGTTAATCACATGGTGATGTGAACTATTAGTGTTGAATCACATGGCGATGTGAACTAGATTATTGACTCTAGTGCAAGTGGGAGACTGAAGGAAATATGCCCTAGAGGCAATAATAAAGTTATTATTTATTTCCTTATATCATGATAAATGTTTATTATTCATGCTAGAATTGTATTAACCGGAAACATAATACAGGTGTGAATACATAGACAAACAGAGTGTCACTAGTATGCCTCTACTTGACTAGCTCGTTAATCGAAGATGGTTATGTTTCCTAACCATATACAAAAGAGTTCTTATTTGATTAACGGGATCACATCATTAGAAGAATGATGTGATTGACATGACCCATTCCATTACCTTAGCACCCGATCGTTTAGTACGTTGCTATTGCTTTTTTCATGACTTATACATGTTCCTATGACTATGAGATTATGCAACTCCCGTTTGCCGGAGGAACACTTTGTGTGCTACCAAACGTCACAACGTAACTGGGTGATTATAAAGGAGCTCTACAGGTGTCTCCAAAGGTACATGTTGGGTTGGCGTATTTCGAGATTAGGATTTGTCACTCCGATTGTCGGAGAGGTATCTCTGGGCCCTCTCGGTAATGCACATCACTTAAGCCTTGCAAGCATTGCAACTAATGAGTTAGTTGTAGGATGATGTATTACGGAACGAGTAAAGAGACTTGCCGGTAACGAGATTGAACTAGGTATTGAGATACCGATGATCGAATCTCGGGCAAGTAACATACCGATGACAAAGGGAAACAACGTATGTTGTTATGTGGTCTGACCGATAAAGATCTTCGTAGAATATGTGGGAGCCAATATGAGCATCCAGGTTCCGCTATTGGTTTTAGACCGGAGACGTGTCTCGGTCATGTCTACATTGTTCTCGAACCCGTCGGGTCCGCATGCTTAAGGTTTCGATGACAGTTATATTATGAGTTTATGAGTTTTGATGTACCGAAGGAGTTCGGAGTCCCGGATGAGATCGAGGACATGACGAGGAGTCTCGAAATGGTCAAGACATAAAGATCGATATATTGGATGACTATATTTGGACATCAGAAAGGTTCCGAGTGATTCGGGTATTTTTTTGGAGTACCGGAGAGTTACGGGAATACTTATTGGGCCTTATTGGGCCATACGGGAAAGAAGGAAAAGGGCCTCAAGGGTGGCCGCACCCCTCCCCTTAGTTTGGTCCGAATTGGACTAGGGAAGGGGGGCGCCCCCTTCCTTCCTTCTCCTTTTTTCTTCCTCTTTTCCTATTCCATATGGCAGGGGGAGCATAAACTGAAAAAAGTCCTCTGAAAGTAGAGCATTTCAACGAGCCAAATACTCCTATGTGAGACCACAAGGACCAATATAGCAGAGGAGATCAACTACAATACCATCTAGCCATCAAAGCACCGAGCATCATGAGCGTTTTGTCGTAAAAATAGGAAATTAAACAGCTTAACTAACCTGATTGCTATGCTTGAGATTTGGCAGCAGGGTCTTTGACAGTGGACAGTAAGAGCAATTCCTTTGCTTCTTCTTTCTGTTGGCGAAAAAGGACCAACCAAACATCATATTAGAAAGGAGCAACAAGACAAATATTGAGCTTCTACTCAACAAGAAATATTACAGGAAGATTACCTGTATCCTACTGGAAACGAACGCGCTTGATCTTGTCTGAATGTTGTGCAATATAAACCAAAGAATTCAGGGCACGAAGAAACACAGCAAAAGCAGAGTACACTGAAATTGAATAGATGTTGAATCCTTTTGGTTTTGGCTTACGTTTCGAGGCGCGGGGCTGGCGTGTCACCATCGACGACTATCACCCTGATCAGCTGAAACCCTTCATCCTCATCATCGTGAAACACTTGATCAAAGTACACGGCCCCTAATCCAGAGGTTCCCAATCGGGCCCGTAAGAGTTGAGGAAAATGAGAAATGGTCGCCCGCCGCGCATTCCATACCCGACAAACATAACCATGTGTGTCTCCGGATGAGGATCACCATGCTTGTAAGGAGGATCTAGCTTGTAGATGTCCTCTCCAAGGCCACTGAAATCAGCTCTGACAGGAAAACTTCCCAGGAGCGGGGTGCCTGAATCAAGCATGGCGAAGACCTGATATGCATCCATACGTGGGTGACACTCGTAGCCTGAAATCTTCACTAGCTTCCTCCTGCCATTGAAGTATGCAAAGACACCTTTATCCCTGAGCAGGTTGAGGGTTGTGATCACTCTATTTTTGTCTTGGCCAAACGGAACTCCGGTCTCGTCTATGTAGGCATTCCAGTAGTAGGTCAAGTCAAGCAGATGTGCCTTCTTCTGGGACTCCACAATGTGCGCGATCGTGTTCAGGACACAGCTCTCGTCAACTTGGCGCCGGACATGTACGGGGAGCGCAACAGTTATACACCTATAGTCCTTTCCTTCCTACAAACATGATCAACAAGAACAACAAGCATGAAGCCGGATCACTTGAAAACTCTAGGTGTGAGTAGCAATAATCTGGGGGACCGACTCACATTGTGAAACCCACAAACCAGAGCATCATATGCATGGCCATGGCCACGACCTCGGTTGTTCATGCTGCAAAAAAAACAAGACTGGTAGAAGTTGAGAAGTGCAATCATCTGTATAAGTGCAGATATTTTCGTGCAGAGTAGTTACAGGTGCACAATTAAGTTTGTGAGGAAGCAGAGTGGAACAGGGGAAGAAGAAGAAGCATAAGCAGCAAGAGCAAGCATGAAGCGAGGACACCTGGGACGCCAGTGCTTGGCAAGGGAGTAGCAAGAGGCCGGGGGTCCTAACTAACATTACTTAGCCGTAACATCTCCATGAGCATTCATCTCTTGCTTCGAACATGAGCAAGAGCAATCTATCAAAATCAGAGAGTTGTTTCTACTTGTGCTTACATCTAAGATATCTTTCCCTAACCAGGAAGGAACCTGGCTACTGCACTTGCAATTAACCTGACATCGAAAAACAAGAGCGGTTCCTTAATTAATTTGCAAAAGAAAACGAAAAAAACCACTGATCCGCTTGCTTTGCTGTAGGGAGGGAAAATTGCATGTGCCGGAAGGCATCGCAGATTGAGCATCCGAACCTGGCGTTGCGGGCAGGAATCACAGCAGCGTACTAGGCTTCCAGGAAGCAGACAAGAATCACGGCGCCGTCCTCCCTCCCCGTAGAGCTGCCAGGCAAGGCCATCCATCGGCTGCCCCAATCCAGCCTAGCGGTGATCTAAGCCATGTATCCCTCGGTGGATGAAACATAAAGAAACTTAAGAAGGCGCAGAGCAGAGTATTTACCTTGCCAAGGTGACGAATTCACAAGGAATGGCTGCCCCTGCTCTTAAGATGGAGGAAGAAAGCTGCGAAGCAGAGGATGTTCGACTATAGCTGCGAGTTTGGGAAAGCGGGAGCATCCAACAGGGGGGCGAAGCGCACCGTTTACGTGGTCTGTGTGGTATGCTAGGTGAGCATCCAACGGTTCATTCCTCATCCAATGGCTCGGCGTGACACCCCCCATCACAATGCCCGCTGCTCTGTTCGCGTCCCTTTGGCTTTCGGGTCTCCGTTGGCTGGTGGATGTGTGGATGTTGACATGGCTTGCCCGTGTGTTTTGGTGCGGGTCAGCGCCGAAGAATTGGCTCCCCAAGAATTGGCTCCCCCTGCTTGCGGATTCTGTCCTAGTTAGTCGCGCAATTCATGAGCGCTGAGAGCCACTTCAATGAGGCGATATGTTTCGTCCGCCCGCATCCGTTTGGATCGGCGCGAATAAAACTGGCGGCCCAATGCGCCGACCCAAACGGATGCGCGCTGTTTTTCATCCACGGGCGACCCATTTCAGGCCTAATTTTGAGCCGGATTTGCGTCGGTGCGGACAAGAGACGGACGCACGCTCGCGCCTACTCCTCTCCCCGGGCTCGCCTGTCGGTGGCAGCCATCACCATTTCTCCCCATTTTTTTTCCAAAAATGCTCCCGCGCCCCCGCCCCCCAACCAGCCATCGAGGACGCCATCGCCATCGACCTCGACCTCGACGCCGCCGCCGGCCTCGCCTCGTCCGGCGCCGTCGCCCCCTCCGAGAAAGGCAAGCCTCGTGCCCCGCTCAAGACCGCCGTGGCGACCAAGCCGAAGAAGGCGTTGACGCCCAAACAGCGGGCAAGAGAGTCGACCAAGAGGAAGGGCCGGAGGCACACCGTGGACGCCAAGGATGAGGCCGCTGCGCAGGCCATCGCGCAGCAAGATTTCACCAGCACCCGCGTCGCCGTGGCAACGAGGGAGGTGCTCTACATGCTTGGGGTAAACCCTAGCCAGCACAGCCTCGTCCAAGTCGCTGTCACCGCGGCCAGCACCGGCTCATTGGTGTTTCCTCGGATGGTGATGCCCGACTCACCCGGCGCATCGGCTTGCAACCGGGTCCCCGGTCTACCCGCAGGCCTCCCGCCTCTCCGGGGAGTGCTCACCCGACGTGAGCGTGGTCGCGCCTTCCACGACCGCACCCATCGACCTCAACGCCACCCCGGTGGTCAGTGGCTCATCGTCCGGCGGCACGAGGAAACGCGCGTGACAGACGCCAGCCGGCGGTCTCCCGGACCCCCGTAACCTGTTCGAGGAAATGCCGTCCGCCATCGACGAGGACTACATTCAACACCTCATCTTCGAGGGTGGTGCGCTGGGTGCTGGCTACGATCCCGGGGAGACGCAAAGCCAGGACGGCCGCGGGGCATTCACACCGGCCGCTGGCTATGATCCCGACCAGGCGGCCCTCATGCGTGATCAGGTCGGCATCGACCTAGACGGCTTCCCCCTCGACCACGAGTTCCCGGAGGACTATGGGCTAGAGGAAGAGGACGAGTGCGACATCGAAGTGGAGCCTTTGTTCGAGGACGAGCTCGCCAACCAAACCATCGGCCCTAAGCCGAAGCGCAAGAGCAAGCGCACGAAGGCGTGCACAGCTGCCGAGGACAGACTTCTTTGCGAGTGTTGGCGAGACATTGGACAAGACCCAAAGACGGGCGCCGAGCAAAAGCATTCGACCTTTTGGACTCGTGTGCACCGCGAGTTTCATGAGCACAAGAAGTTTCCACCTTACCAATTTGTGAGCACGCGCGGGTGGGTCTCCATTTCCAAGCGGTGGAGGGTGATCCAACAAGAGTGCAACAAGTTTTGCGCCACCTGTCGGTGTCAAAACTGGCGGATCTCGGGTAGGGGGTCCTGAACTGTGTGTCTAGGCCGGATGATAACAGGAGGCAAGGGACACAAAGTTTTACCCAGGTTCGGGCCCTCTCGATGGAGGTAAAACCCTACGTCCTGCTTGATTAATATTGATGATATGGGTAGTACAAGAGTAGATCTACCACAAGGTCGGAGAGGCTAAACCCTAGAAGCTAGCCTATGGTATGATTGTTGTTGGGTATGTTGTATATCTCTATCGACTAGCCTGGCCTCGGTTTATATAATGCACCAGAGGCCTAGGATAACAAGAGTCCTAGCCGAATACGCCGGTGGGGAGGAGTCCTTGTCTTGATGGCCAAGTCTTGTGGAATCTTCCTTGTACGCGGCAGCTGTCCGAACTGGCCCATGAGTATACGGCCATGGGGGTCCTCGGCCCAATCTAACAGATCGGGAGATGACGTGGTGAGTACCCCCTAGTCCAGGACACCGTCAGTAGCCCCTGAACCGGTCTTCAAGTTAGGGACGCTCCTCGATTCTTCCGAACCATTCTTCATCTTCGGTCATCGGTCTTGAAAACTGGTTCAACAAATCTTCTCATCTTCGATCTTGAGGATCGCCGAAATGCCTTCGACGAGTTTACATGTGGGTATCCGAGGAGCCCCTTTAAGTTTCCGGCCTTTATCAATGCCTTGTTATTTTTATGCCACACCTCGGGTTTGAAGTTGTTCCCGGGCGGCAGCGTCCTCTTGCGTCCGAGCTCCAACGCGGGACTGCATTCGAGGTATCTTTTGCAGCCGAGCACCAACGCCGGACCGCTTCCCAGCTCTAACGCCGGAATGTATCCGAGCTCCAACGCCGGATTATGTATCCGAGTTCCAACACCGGACTGTATCCGAGCTCCAATGCCGGACTATGTATCCGAGCTCCAACGCCAGACTGTATCCGAGGTGTCGTAAATCACCTTAGTTCAAAGAAGTTTGAAGGAGTTTAGCCGAGCTTAATGCCGGAAATGCCCTCTATGGAGCCAGCCACTAGCGCCCGAGCTTTATGCCGGACTGCTTCCGAGGTGGTGCACCACCTCGAATGTAGGCTGATTTTTGTCAATATTTTTGATTGGTGCAATTTATTCTCTGCCGAGATATATAGCCAGTAGCCCTCAAGGTGGGTATCGGTCTAAAACCCGAGATGCACATGAAGGATGACATAAGACCGCTGATCCCAGTAGCCGCTGAGACTCAGGTTGATTTGCAAAATCGGTCTGAGGATCAAGTCCTAGCTTGGCAGAATACTTCAGGACAGAAAAAGCGGCGTGCTCAGTCCTCGAGACTCAAGTTGGGTGCGGCCGACCAACCTGAGGATCAAAATCTCCTTGGAAACTGTATTGCACTTGAAATTTTCTGCATTGAACAGGCAATGCAGTAGCCCCCGAGACACTGGTCGGGTGGCAACACCAGATCAGGGGATCGATGTGCCCCTTTAATATTTGTAAATAATAAGCCCGAAGCCCAGTAGCCCCGAGCCTTAATGCGGGCACGGGTGGCCGAATTAAGGATCGATATCCATAGTAAAATCACAAATTATGTGTAATGACTCTATGTATCCAAGTACTTTACGTCATTAATGCTCGGATCCGCATTGTACAAAACTTTATTGACCGACCATCGGCTTCCACCTCCTCGGCCAGTAGCCGAGGAGTGTTTGTCCTACTTTATAAAGCCTTTATGAGGGCAAAGATTTACGACAAACAAGGCAAACTGGCCATACGGTTTTATAAACAAAGGTACGCAGAGAGATATGTTATATTACTCTTTAACATAAGAAAATGTCTTCCAAGAAAATAGTCCCGCTATCGGTTCCTTTCTTTGGGTTGTCATGCTAAGCATGATCATGAAACCTCAGCTCTAATGTAAGAGCAAAATATTGAGGATTTAGTTTGGGAGGCCTGTTAATAGCCCCCGGTAGTGTTCGGTGATAGTCGAGGTCAAGCCGTAAACACTTCGGCCATTGTTATGAATGGCCCGTCATTTAACACCGTCATCGGATTGCTGACCAGTTTACGCTTATTGTGACAGTCAGTTTTCGGCTTTCTCTACTGAGGTGCTTAACCATGTGAGTTGGAAGCACAATCGCAGTGGTTCTCCCTTTGCACACCTAGCCGAACAAAGCGGAACGTAGGAGGCAAGCGCAGGAGCCGGGCAACCCAACTATTGATCGAAGACACAATTCGAAATCGATGCATATATAGCAATATTTGAGAATGTTTTTGCCGAATCTCTAAAGGTGTCCGGCATTGCACTGGGAGACTTGTGCTGAAAACACACAAATAGTTTAAAAGTGCCATAAGCTTGGAAAACCAAAAAACATTAGTAAAAACTTGACGTCCGAACAAGATCAAGTGTTTGGTGCCAATCCAAAAATTGGCCTTAGCAAAAGAAATGCTTCTGTCGTGCATTAACATGATACATCCTATCTCAAGACTTCAAGCGGATCAGCCTACGGCTTCAACCTCATATCCCGAGGGCGGAGTACTTCTCATTAGGCCAGTTTAGCAGACTAAACTCTAGCAGTTTTGAGAGAGAAATTAGGCTCCCTGGCTAGTGACCGCACGCTCGTGTCGAAAAAAAGAGTGATAGATAATAATAATAATAAAACTTTGCAAGGACTAAGAAGAAGAACACTTATCATAAAACGGCTCATATAAATTTAAGAGCCCCCAAGTGACTTGGGTAAAAGAATGATTGCATGTACTGAAGTACTTATATCATATCTATGTTCAACCGAACTTTAAACGCGTCTTAACCGACCATCGGCTTCTCCCTCTTCGGTCAAGGACCGAAAAGTGTTATGTACTCCATCTGTCGAGAATATCGACGGTGTTTCCAATAACCAGGCAATCAGGCCATAAGGCTGCAACAGACAAAGCGCGCTCAGGGAACTTATGCTATACTACTGCGAAGTGTAAGAAGCATCTTCGAAGAGAATAGTACCCCCACCGATGCCTTTCTTCGGTGCTCACTGTTATTATGAGACTTGTGCAATAGATTTTTTGTACTCATGAGTTCCGTTGTGTGCCGACCATCATTGAAAACTATAAGAGCGCTAGCTTTCGGCTTCACCCAGTCTGAAGTCCGGCTCGGATGACCCGATCGTGACAATCGCAGAGGTGCTCCCTTTAATCCCTAGCCAAACAATCGGGAATCTAGGGGTAAACACAGGAGCGAGGCAACCCAGCTTGCAAATCGCTTAAGTCAATATGGTGCATATTGTGGCGTAATACACGAACAAGGAACGAAGCCGTACAAGTATAATCATATGCAAGAGGAAAAGCTTCATGAAGGAAGCCCCCACATGAATTGGGTATTTGAATTTATGCATCACAAACAAAGCTTGGACAAGGAAAATTTTACAAGCAACTTTTTTCCAAAAAAGTATAGTGCTTGGACGAACCGAACACAAGTTAGAAATTAAAGCTTTGAGCATGAAAGCGACTTAGCTGGTTAATGTGTTCGGTATTGATGACGCGGTCCGAGCTTGATGCGGGGCAAGGTTCTGAAGGAAATATGCCCTAGAGGCAATAATAAAGTTATTATTTATTTCCTTATATCATGATAAATGTTTATTATTCATGCTAGAATTGTATTAACCAGAAACATAATACATGTGTGAATACATAGACAAATAGAGTGTCACTGGTATGCCTCTACTTGACTAGCTCATTAATCGAAGATGGTTATGTTTCCTAACCATAAACAAAAGAGTTGTTATTTGATTAACGGGATCACATCATTAGAAGAATGATGTGATTGACATGACCCATTCCATTAGCTTAGCACCCGATCGTTTAGTACGTTGCTATTGCTTTCTTCATGACTTATACATGTTCCTATGACTATGAGATTATGTAACTCCCGTTTGCTGGAGGAACACTTTGTGTGCTACCAAACGTCACAACGTAACTGGGTGATTATAAAGGAGCTCTACAGGTGTCTCCAAAGGTACATGTTGGGTTGGCGTATTTCGAGATTAGGATTTGTTACTCCGATTGTCGGAGAGGTATCTCTGGGCCCTCTCGGTAATGCACATCACTTAAGCCTTGGAAGCATTGCAACTAATGAGTTAGTTATAGGATGATGTATTATGGAACGAGTAAAGAGACTTTCCGGTAACGAGATTGAACTAGGTATTGAGATACCGACGATCGAATCTCGGGCAAGTAACATACCGATGACAAAGGGAACAACGTATGTTGTTATGCGGTCTGACCGATAAAGATCTTCGTAGAATATGTGGGAGCAAATATTAGCATCCAGGTTCCGCTATTGGTTATTGACCGGAGACGTGTCTCGGTCATGTCTACATTGTTCTCAAACCCGTAGGGTCCGCACGCTTAAGGTTTCGATGACAGTTATATTATGAGTTTATGAGTTTTGATGTACCGAAGGAGTTCGGAGTCCCGGATGAGATCGGGGACATGACGAGGAGTCTCAAAATGGTCGAGACGTAAAGATCGATATATTGGACGACTATATTCGGACATCGGAAAGGTTCCGAGTGATTCGGGTATTTTTTGGAGTACCGGAGAGTTACGGGAATACGTATTGGGCCTTATTGGGCCATACGGGAAAGAAGGAACAGGGCCTCAAGGGTGGCCGCACCCCTCCCCTTAGTCTGGTCCGAATTGGACTAGGGAAGGGGGGCGCCCCCTTCCACCATAATCCTCGATAATATTGTAGCGGTGCTTAGGCGAAGCCCTGCGACGGTAGAACATCAAGATCGTCACCACGCCGTCGTGCTGACGGAACTCTTCCCCGACACTTTGCTTGATCGGTCGGGCCGTGAAGACGTACGACTACATCAACCGCGTTGTGCTAACGCTTCCGCTGTCGGTCTACAAGGGTACGTAGATCACACTCTCCCCTCTCGTTGCTATGCATCACCATGATCTTGCGTGTGCGTAGGAAATTTTTTGAAATTACTACATCCCCCAAGCTGGTCCCGAGGTGGCAGAGCGGGGAGCTCGACACGCCGAAGTGGTGACATAGCACGGTCAATGCAGACCGGCAAAGTGATGCCGAAGTCCCCGGATCATTTTCCTGTGCACAAAAAGTAGTGCAAACCGGAGATAATAGTAATAATAATTATTAAAAAAATGTTGCATAATAAATAATTTATGCAAAGTGAGGAATAGAAGAAAGATGGCCTGGCCCCGAAGTCAATGTCGATGCAGGGCGTCGGCGTGATGTAGTAAAGGCGTGGCAAAGCCTGAATTCACAGGTCGGTCCGAGCTCCAGATGCAGCGTTCGCCGGACTATGTACGGAAACTGATCGAACCACCACGCGACCGTCGTTAATGCGGTCACCATTTGATAGACTTGTGTACATATCATGGACAAACCAGAGTAATAATTCCTTGGAAAAAATGAACCCAAACAAGCAAAAAATACTGGGATTAATAGCACCTGGTTTATTTGTTGTAGCAATCCAAAGGAAGGTGATTCCCAAAATTGGGACTCGCTCCACACACCCATTGCCTGATGGGCGATAAAACGATGGCATGGCAATGCTGGTAAAGATTGACTCGCTGAGGCAAAGCCCTCGGCCCAGCTAATGTGACGGAGCTGGTCGGTTAGTGACGCCGAAGTGTCCGGAGTAGGTTGATGAAGAGATGACGAAGGCCCCGGTCCAGCTGAGATGTCGAAGCCTCGATATCAGCCGATGAGTCGAAGTAGGTCGGCGTGATGGACATCAGCTTGAAGAAGCAATAGTGTGGCCCTGCCGATGCAGGTCGTGACGTGGTCGATGCCGGCTTGATGAAGCGACCATGCAGCGATGCCGGTATGCCCACTCCGTGTAATCCGTGGGGTGGTGATGTTGGTGATGATTTATCCTTCGCGATACCAGACTCTTGTTCGGCTTACCGAGATGATGATCCGAAGAAGTTGAGCTCGGCTCAACAAAGTGACGACGTGTCTAGCGCAGGTCGGCAGCCGTGGAGCAATATTGCCGGACTGGTTTGACACCAGTATGATGTTGAAGATCATGTTCAAAAGATCTTAAATTTAGTGGGATATGTTCGGGAACAAAACACAATACCCCATACAAAACTTCCTTCAAAAGGGATGTCCGAAATCCCGTTCATAAAAAAGACGAACTCGGGTCGGATTTGTTTTCGTGCAGAAAACAGATCCGAAAAGTGATGCACTAATCGGAAGGTTCCCGGAGTTTGGACGGTCGGATCGAGCTGAAATTTTGAGAGGTGGTAGATATAGGAATTCCGCAGCCGATCAATGGTTGGATCTTCCAAAGGACGTCCGAGATAGAAGCTGTACACCACGCCCTAAACTCATCCAGATTCCCGTCCAGATTTGACAGGGCTCCGGTATATCATGGATTGCCAGAGATTACTCCATCGGAACTCGATGAAATTTTCCAGGGTTGTTGTAGACTCAATTCCGCACAATTCCACCAAAGCGGTCGTTAAAAAGACACTTGAGAAGGCGATGGCGGCAGTCACAAGTTTGCTGTCCAGAAAAACAGCACGGTCGCCCAAGGACAATGTTGACGTTGAGCCCCCGGGCTCCCTAGATGATTCCTCCATGATCTTGATAGAGATTGGAGTTGATGTTTATAAAGGCCCTCATCCGAACATGACGATCGGAGGTAAGGTGCAGTCCTTGGTCAAACCAAGGTGACTAGTCGAGCTGGTGACGAAGATGCCGAAGTCACAGTTGATCTGCAGGCGAGCCATCAACCTTTTGTCGAACACACACGGAACTCTCAATGAAAGCACCAATGTCGGTGTCAAAACCGGCGGATCTCGGGTAGGGGGTCCCGAACTGTGCGTCTAGGCCGGATGTTAACATGAGTCAAGGGACATGAAGCTTTGCCCAGGTTCGGGCCCTCTCGATGGAGGTAAAACCCTACGTCCTGCTTGATTAATATTGATGATATGGGTAGTACAAGAATAGATCTACCACGAGATCGGAGAGGCTAAACCCTAGAAGCTAGCCTATGGTATGATTATTGTTGGGTATGTTGTATATCTTTATCGACTAGCCTGACCTCGGTTTATATAATGCACCAGAGGCCTAGGATAACAAGAGTCCTAGCCGAATACGCCGGTGGGGAGGAGTCCTTGTCTTGATCGCCAAGTCTTGTGGAATCTTCCTTGTATGCGGCAGCTGTCCGAACTGGCCCATGAGTATACGGCCATGGGGGTCCTCGGCCCAATCTAACAGATCGGGAGATGACGTGGTGAGTACCCCTTAGTCCAGGACACCGTCACCACCCTTGAGAGCGTCAAGGCCCGCCCCGTGAGCGGCATCGGCGTGCAAGACATGGTATGCTAGCAAGCCACCCTCTTTTGTGTCATCAAGATCACTTGCTCATATGCTTGCATGGAAACATTTTGTAGGCATTTCAATCTTTGGAGGCATTGAAGGTTCAACACAATGGCAAGTGCTTCAACCTCTCCCATTGCTATCGGGTCATCAAGGACAAAGAGAAGTTCAAGGCACAATATGTCGCGCTCAAGGCACTTGGGGGGAAGGGCGCCGTGGAGGATGTTGGGGAGGGCGAGCCGGCACGGCCGGGGGGAAGACCAACTCCAAGAAGGAGGACAAGCGAGATGCAGCCACCAACACCTTGATCGCAAGGGTGGACGGCATGATGAATAAGGACTCAAGGGAGGAGGAGTACCGGCGTTTCAAGGCGGAGCAAATGGATGCTTTCATGGAGATCCAAAGGAGGAGGCTTGATCTTGACACCGAGAAGCAAGCCAAGATGTTCGAACTCGAGACGGAGAAGCAAGCCGAGATGCTAGAGATCGAGGCCGCCAACGCCAAGACAAAGGCGAAAGAAGTGGCTTTTGCAAGCATGATGACCAGGGTGGAGATCATGAAGGTGGATCTCAACGCCTTGTCGCCAAGAAAGAGGTCGTGGTTCGAGAAGATGCAGGCCGACATGCTCAAGTTCGACGACGAGTGATCTATGGCGTCGAGGGGCCATCTTTTTTGTATGCCGGCGGGTGTGCCGGCATGACCACAGGAGCCGCGATGGCGTGGTCGAACTCAAGTCCCCCCATTTTTTGTATGCTGGCATGTGTGCCGGCCGGCTGCCGAGTGCGCCAGCATGAACTGTGGTGTTTTCTGAAGCCGACATTGTATGTCGGCGCTGGCATGGTGCCGGTATGAGACATGGCCGCTGGCATGATCGGCCGTGGACCTTTTTTATTTAAAAGTTGAATGCGGACATGAAATGGGTCGGCGCGTTGGGCGCATTGCTGACCCAAGTGCAAAACTGGGCTGACGGCGAGCAGGGATCCGACCCAAACGGACAAAAAACGGACAAATGCGCCGTCCGTTTGGGTCGCCCCATTGGAGTTGCTCTGAAATGCTTCGCCAAAATATTGACGCTATTTACTCTGGCTATTAGTTGGTGGGCTCCACGTGCATGTAGTAGTATGTACTCCCTCTTCGTTTGTGAATAAGTGTACATCTATCTTTGTTCTGAATCACTGCCAGCCTACAGAGATATGCAACCAGCATAAACTGAAAAAAGTCCTCTGAAAGTAGAGCATTTCAACGAGCCAAATACTCCTATGTGAGACCACAAGGACCAATAAAGCAGAGGAGAACAACTACAATACCATCTAGCCATCAAAGCACCGAGCATCATGAGCGTTTTGCCGTAAAAATAGGAAATTAAACAGCTTAACTAACCTGATTGCTATGCTTGAGATTTGGCAGCAGGGTCTTTGACAGTGGACAGTAAGAGCAATTCCTTTGCTTCTTCTTTCTGTTGGCGAAAAAGGACCAACCAAATATCATATTAGAAAGGAGCAACAAGACAAATATTGCGCTTCTCATCAACAAGAAATAGTACAGGAAGATTACCTGTATCCTGCTGGAAATGACCGCGCTTCATCTTGTCTGAATGTTGTGCAATATAAACAAAAGAATTCAGGGCACGACGAAATAGAGAAAAAGCAGAGTACAATGAAACTGAATAGATGTTGAACCCTTTTGGTTTTGGCTTACGTTTCAAGGCGCGGGGCTGGCGTGTCACCATCGACAATCACCCTGATCAGCTGAAACCCTTCATCCTCATCATCCTGAAACACTTGATCAAAGTACACGGCCCCTAATCCACAGGTTCCCCAATCGGGCCCGTAAGAGTTGAGGAAAATGAGAAATGGTCGCCCGCCGCGCATTCCATACCCGACAAACATAACCATGTGTGTCTCCGGATGAGGATCACCATGCTTGTAAGGAGGATCTAGCTTTTGATGTCCTCTCCAAGGCCACTAAAATCAGCTCTGACAGGAAAACTTCCCAGGAGCGGGGTGCCTGAATCAAGCATGGCGAAGACCTGATATGCATCCATACGTGGGTGACACTCGTAGCCGGAAATTTTCACTAGCTTCCTCCTGCCATTGAAGTATGCAAAGACACCTTTATCCCTGAGCAGATTGAGGGCTGTGATCACTCTATTTTTGTCTTGGCCAAACGGAACTCCCGTCTCGTCTATGTAGGCATTCTAGTAGTAGGTCAAGTCAAGCAGGTGTGCCTTCTT
This sequence comes from Triticum dicoccoides, assembly GCF_002162155.2. NCBI lineage: Eukaryota > Viridiplantae > Streptophyta > Magnoliopsida > Poales > Poaceae > Triticum > Triticum dicoccoides. Next base: position 2,339,552 of record NC_041384.1, on the reverse strand, counting down.
CTGGGACTCCACAATGTGCGCGATCGCGTTTAGGACACAGCTCTCGTCAACTTGGCGCCGGACATGTTTGGGGAGCGCAACAGTTATACACCTATAGTCCTTTCCTTCCTACAAACATGATCAACAAGAACAACAAGCATCAAGCCGGATCACTTGAAAACGCTAGGTGTGAGTAGCAATAATCTGGGGGACCGACTCACATTGTGAAACCCACAAACCAGAGCATCATATGCATGGCCATAGCCACGACCTCGGTTGTTCATGCTGCAAAAAAAAACAAGACCGGTAGAAGTTGAGAAGTGCAATCATCTGTATAAGTGTAGATATTTTTGTGCAGAGTAGTTACAGGTGCACAATTAAGTTTGTGAGGAAGCAGAGTGGAACAGGGGAAGAAGAAGAAGCATAAGCAACAAGAGCAAGCATGAAGCGAGGACACCTGGGACGCCAGTGCTTGGCAAGGGAGTAGCAAGAGGCCGGGGGTCCTAACTAACATTACTCAGCCGTAACATCTCCATGAGCATTCATCTCTTGCTTCGAACATGAGCAAGAGCAATCTATCAAAAACAGAGAGTTGTTTCTACTTGTGTTTACATCTAAGATATCTTTCCCTAACCAGGAAGGAACCTGGCTACTGCACTTGCAATTAAGCTGACATCGAAAAACAAGAGCGGTTCCTTAATTAGTTTGCAAAAGAAAAAGAAAAAAACCACTGATCCGCTTGCTTTGCTGCAGGGAGGGAAAATCGCATGTGCCGGAAGGCATCGCAGATTGAGCATCCGAACCTGGCGTTGCGGGCAGGAATCACAGCAGCGTCATAGGCTTCCAGGAAGTAGACAAGAATCACGGCGCCGTCCTCCCTCCCCGTAGAGCTGCCAGGCAAGGCCATCCATCGGCCGCCCCAATCCAGCCTAGCGGTGATCTAAGACATGTATCCCTCGGTGGACGAAACATAAAGAAACTTAAGATGGAGCAGAGCAGAGTATTTACCTCGCCAAGGTGACGAATTCACAAGGAATGGGTGCCCCTGCTCTTAAGATGGAGGAAGAAAGCTGCGAAGCAGAGGATGTTCGACTATAGCTGCGAGTTCGGGAAAGCGAGAGCATCCAACAGGGGGGCGAAGCGCACCGTTTACATGGTCTGCATGGTATGCTAGGTGAGCATCCAACGGTTCATTCCTCATCCAATGGCTCGGCGTGACACCCCCCATCACAATGCCCGTTGCTCTGTTCGCGTCCCTTTGGCTTTCGGGTCTCCGTTGGCTGGTGGATGTGTGGATGTTGACATGGCTTGCCCGTGTGTTTTGGTGCGGATCAGCGCCGAAGAATTGGCTCCCCCTGCTTGCGGCTTCCGTCCTAGTTGGTCGCGCCAATTCATGAGCGCTGAGAGCAACTTCAATGAGGTGATATGTTTCGTCCGCCCGCATCCGTTTGGATCGGCGCGAATAAAAGTGGCGGCCCAATGCGCCGACCCAAACGGACGCGCGCCATTTTTCGTCCACGGGGGACCCATCTCAGGCCTAATTTTGAGCCGGATTTGCGTCGGCGCGGACAAGAGACGGACGCGCGCGCGCGTACTCCTCTCCCCGGGCTCGCCTGTCGGTGGCAGCCAACACCATTTCCCCCCATTTTTTTCCAAAAGTGCTCCCGCGCCCCCGCCCCCCAACCAGCCATGGAGGACACCATCGCCATCGACCTCGACCTCCACGCCGCCGCCGGCCTCGCCTCGTCCGGCGCCGTCGCCCCCTCCGAGAAAGGCAAGCCTCATGCCCCGCTCAAGACCGCCGCGGCGATCAAGCCGAAGAAGGCGCTGACGCCCAAACAGCGGGCAAGAGAGTCGGCCAAGAGGAAAGCCGGAGGCACACCGCGGACGCCAGGGATGAGGCCGCTGCGCAGGCCGTCGCGCAGCAAGAGTTCACCAACACCCGCGTCGCCGCAGCAACGAGGGAGGTGCTCTACATGCTTGGGGTAAACCCTATACAGGACAGCCTCGTCCAAGTCACCGTCACCGCGGCTAGCACCGGCTCGTTGGCGTTTCCTCGGATGGTGATGCCCGACTCACCCCGCGCATCGGCTTGCAACCGGGTCCCCGGCTTCCACGTCTACCCGCAGGCCTCCCGCCTCTCCGGGGAGTGCTCACCCGACGTGAGCATGGTCGCTCCTTCCACGACCGCACCCATCAACCTCAACACCACCCCGGTGGTCGGTGGCTCATCGTCCGGCGGCACGAGGAAACGCGCGCGACAGACGCCGGCCGGCGGTCTCCCGGACGCCCGTAACCTGTTCGAGGAAATGCCGTCCGCCGTCGACGAGGACTACATTCAACACCTCATCTTCGAGGGTGGTGCGCCGGGTGCTGGCTACGATCCCGAGGAGACTCAAAGCCAGGACAGCCGCGGGGCATTCACACCGGCCGCTGGCTATGATCCTGGCCAGGCGGCCCTCATGCGTGATCAGGTCGGCATCGACCTAGACGGCTTCCCCCTCGACCACGAGTTCTCGGAGGACTATCGGCTAGAGGAAGAGGAAGAGTGCGACATTGAAGTGGAGACTTTGTTCGAGGATGAGCTCGCCAACCAAACGTCGGTCCTAAGCCGAAGTGCAAGAGCAAGCGCACGAAGGCGTGCACAGCTGCCGAGGACAGACTTCTTTGCGAGTGTTGGCGAGACATTGGACAAGACCCAAAGACGGGCGCCGAGCAAAAGCATTCGACCTTTTGGACTTGTGTGCACCGCGAGTTTCATGAGCGCAAGAAGTTTTGACCTTACCAATTTGTAAGCACGCGCGGGTGGGTCTCCATTTCCGAGCGGTGGAGGGTGATCCAACAAGAGTGCAACAAGTTTTGCGCCACCTGTCGGTGTCAAAACCGGCGGATCTCGGGTAGGGGGTCCCGAACTGTGCATCTAGGCCGGATGGTAACAGGAGGCAAAGGACACGAAGTTTTACCCAGGTTCGGGCCCTCTCCATGGAGGTAAAACCCTACATCCTGCTTTATTAATATTGATGATATGGGTAGTACAAGAGTAGATCTACCATAAGATCGGAGAGGCTAAACCCTAGAAGCTAGCCTATGGTATGATTGTTGTTGGGTATGTTGTATATCTCTATTGACTAGCCTGGCCTCGGTTTATATAATGCACCAGAGGCCTAGGATAACAAGAGTCCTAGCCGAATACACTGGTGGGGAGGAGTCCTTGTCTTGATCGCCAAGTCTTGTGGAATCTTCCTTGTACGCGGCAGCTGTCCGAACTGGCCCATGAGTATACGGCCATGGGGGTCCTCGGCCCAATCTAACAGATCAGGAGATGACATGGTGAGTACCCCCTAGTCCAGGACACCGTCAGTAGCCCCTGAACCGGCTTCAAGTTAGGGACGCTCCTCGATTCTTCCGAACCGTTCTTCATCTTCGGTCATCGGTCTTGAAAAGTGGTTCAACAAATCTTCTCATCTTCGATCTTGAGGATCGCCGAAATGCCTTCGACGAGTTTACATGTCGGGTATCCGAGGAGCCGCTTTAAGTTTCCGGCCTTTATCAATGCCTTGTTATTTTTATGCCACACCTCAGGTTTGAAGTTGTTCCCGGGCGGCAGCGTCCTCTTGCGTCCGAGCTCCAACGCGGGACTGCATTCGAGGTATCTTTTGCAGCCGAGCACCAACGCCGGACCGCTTCCCAGCTCTAACGCCGGAATGTATCCGAGCTCCAACGCCGGACTATGTATCCGAGTTCCAACGCCGGACTGTATCCAAGCTCCAATGCTGGACTATGTATTCGAGCTCCAACGCCAGACTGTATCCGAGGTGTCATAAATCACCTTAGTTCAAAGAAGTTTGAAGGAGTTTAGCCGAGCTTAATGCCGGAAATGCCCTCTATGGAGCCAGCCACTAGCGCCTGAGCTTTATGCCGGACTGCTTCCGAGGTGGTGCACCACCCCGAATGTAGGCCGATTTTTGTCAATATTTTTGATTGGTGCAATTTATTCTCTGCCGAGATATATAGCCAGTAGCCCTCAAGGTGGGTATCGGTCTAAAACCCGAGATGCACATGAAGGATGACATAAGACCGCTGATCCCAGTAGCCGCTGAGACTCAGGTTGATTTGCAAAATCGGTCTGAGGATCAAGTCCTAGCTCGGCAGAATACTTCAGTACAGAAAAAGCGGCGTGCTCAGTCCTCGAGACTCAAGTTGGGTGCGGCCGACCAACCTGAGGATCAAAATCTCCTTGGAAACTGTATTGCACTTGAAATTTTCTGCATTGAACAGGCAATGCAGTAGCCCCCGAGACACTGGTCGGGTGGCAACACCAGATCAGGGGATCGATGTGCCCCTTTAATATTTGTAAATAATAAGCCCGAAGCCCAGTAGCCCCGAGCCTTAATGCGGGCACGGGTGGCCGAATTAAGGATCGATATCCATAGTAAAATCACAAATTATGTGTAATGACTCTATGTATCCAAGTACTTTACGTCATTAATGCTCGGATCCGCATTGTACAAAACTTTGTTGACCGACCATCGGCTTCCACCTCCTCGGCCAGTAGCCGAGGAGTGTTTGTCCTACTTTATAAAGCCTTTATGAGGGCAAAGATTTACGACAAACAAGGAAAACTGGCCATACGGTTTTATAAACAAAGGTACACAGAGAGATATGTTATATTACTGTTTAACATAAGAAATGTCTTCCAAAGAAAATAGTCCCGCTATCGGTTCCTTTCTTTGGGTTGTCATGCTAAGCATGATCATGAAACCTCAGCTCTAATGTAAGAGAAAACTCTAATGTAAGAGCAAAATGTCGAGGATTTAGTTTGGGAGGCCAGTTAATAGCCCCCGGTAGTGTTCGGCGATAGTCGAGGTCAAGCCGTAAACACTTCGGCCATTGTTATGAATGGCCCGTCATTTAACACCGTCATCGGATTGCTGACCAGTTTACGCTTATTGTGACAGTCAGTTTTCGGCTTTCTCTACTGAGGTGCTTAACCATGTGAGTTGGAAGCACAATCGCAGTGGTTCTCCCTTTGCACACCTAGCCGAACAAAGCGGAACGTAGGAGGCAAGCGCAGGAGCCGGGCAACCCAACTATTGACCGAAGACACAATTCGAAACCGATGCATATATAGCAATATTCGAGAATGTTTTTGCCGAATCTCTAAAGGTGTCCGGCGTTGCACTGGGAGACTTGTGCTGAAAACACACAAATAGTTTAAAAGTGCCATAAGCTTGGAAAACCAAAAAAACATTAGTAAAAACTTGACATCCGAACAAGATCAAGTGTTTTGTGCCAATCCAAAAATTGGCCTTAGCAAAAGAAGTGCTTCTGTCGTGCATTAACATGATACATCCTATCTCAAGACTTCAAGCGGGTCAGCCTACGGCTTCAACCTCATATCCCGAGGGCGGAGTACTTCTCATTAGGCCAGTTTAGCAGACTAAAGTCTAGCAGTTTTGAGAGAGAAATTAGGCTCCCCGGCTAGTGACTGCACGCTCCTGTCGAAAAAAAGAGTGATAGATAATAATAATAATAAAACTTTGCAAGGACTAAGAAGAAGAACACTTATCATAAAATGGCTCATATAAATTTAAGAGCCCCAAGTGACTTGGGTAAAAGAATGATTGCATGTACTGAAGTACTTATATCATATCTATGTTCAACCGAACTTTAAACGCGTCTTAACCGACCGTCGGCTTCTCCCTCTTCGGTCAAGGACCGAAAAGTGTTATGTACTCCATCTGTCGAGAATATCGACGGTGTTTCCAATAACCAGGCAATCAGGCCATAAGGCTGCAACAGCCAAAGCGCGCTCAGGGAACTTATGCTATACTACTGCGAAGTGTAAGAAGCATCTTCAAAGAGAATAGTACCCCCACCGATGCCTTTCTTCGGTGCTCATTGTTATTATGAGACTTGTGCAATAGATTTTTTTTGTACTCATGAGTTCCGTTGTGTGCCGACCATCATTGAAAACTATAAGAGCGCTAGCTTTCGGCTTCACCCAGTCTGAGGTCCGGCTCGGATAACCCAATCGTGACAATCGCAGAGGTGCTCCCTTTACTCCCTAGCCGAACAATCGGGAACGTAGGGGTAAACACAGGAGCGAGGCAACCCAGCTTGCAAATCGCTTAAGTCAATATGGTGCATATTGTGGCGTAATACATGAACAAGGAACGAAGCTGTACAAGTATAATCATATGCAAGAGGAAAAGCTTCATGAAGGAAGCCCCCACATGAATTGGGTATTTGAATTTATGCGTTACAAACAAAGCTTGGACAAGGAAATTTTTTACAAGCAACTTTTTTCCAAAAAAGTATAGTGCTTGGTCGAACCGAACATAAGTTAGAAATTAAAGCTTTGAGCATGAAAGCGACTTAACTGGTTAATGTGTTCGGTATTGATGACGCGGTCCGAGCTTGATGCGGGGCAAGGTTCTGAAGGAAATATGCCCTAGAGGCAATAATAAAGTTATTATTTATTTCCTTATATCATGATAAATGTTTATTATTCATGCTAGAATTGTATTAACCGGAAACATAATACATGTGTGAATACATAGACAAACAGAGTGTCACTAGTATGCCTCTACTTGACTAGCTCGTTAATCGAAGATGGTTATGTTTCCTAACCATAAACAAAAGAGTTGTTATTTGATTAACGGGATCACATCATTAGAAGAATGATGTAATTGACATGACCCATTCCATTAGCTTAGCACCCGATCGTTTAGTATATTGCTATTGCTTTCTTCATGACTTATACATATTTCTATGACTATGAGATTATGCAACTCCCGTTTGCCGGAGGAACACTTTGTGTGCTACCAAACGTCACAACGTAACTGGGTGATTATAAAGGAGCTCTACAGGTGTCTCCAAAGGTACATGTTGGGTTGGCGTATTTCGAGATTAGGATTTGTTACTCCGATTGTCTGAGAGGTATCTCTGGGCCCTCTCGGTAATGCAAATCACTTAAGCCTTGCAAGCATTGCAACTAATTAGTTAGTTGTAGGATGATGTATTACGGAATGAGTAAAGAGACTTGCCGGTAACGAGATTGAACTAGGTATTGAGATACCGACGATCGAATCTCGGGCAAGTAACATACCGATGACAAAGGGAACAACGTATGTTGTTATGCGGTCTGACCGATAAAGATCTTCGTAGAATATGTGGGAGCCAATATGAGCATCCAGGTTCCTCTATTGGTTATTGACCGGAGACGTGTCTCGGTCATGTCTACATTATTCTCGAACCCGTAGGGTCCGCACGCTTAAGGTTTCGATGACAGCTATATTATGAGTTTATGAGTTTTGATGTACCGAAGGTGTTCGGAGTCCTGGATGAGATCGGGGACATGACATGGAGTCTCGAAATGGTCGAGACGTAAAGATCGATATATTGGACGACTATATTCGGACATCGGAAAGGTTCCGAGTGATTCGGGTATTTTTTGGAGTACCGGAGAGTTACGGGAATACGTATTGGGCCTTATTGGGCCATACGGGAAAGAAGGAAAAGGGCCTCAAGGGTGGCCGCACCCCTCCCCTTAGTCTGGTCCGAATTGGACTAGGGAAGGGGGGCGCCCCCTTCCTTCCTTCTCCTTTTTCCTTCCTCTTTTCCTATTCCATATGGGAGGTGGAATCCTACTAGGACTAGGGAGTCCTAGTAAGACTCCACACTTGGCGCGCCCCCTCCTAGGGCCGGCCTCCTCCTCCCTTGCTCCTTTATATACGAGGGCAGGGGGCACCTCTAGACACAAGTTGATCCACGTGATCATATTCTTAGCCGTGTGCGGTGCCCCCTTCCACCATAATCCTCGATAATATTGTAGCGGTGCTTAGGCGAAGCCCTGCGACGGTAGAACATCAAGATCGTCACCACACCGTTATGCTGACGGAACTCTTCCCCGACACTTTGCTGGATCGGAGTCCGGGGATTGTCATCGAGCTGAACGTGTGCTAAAACTCGGAGGTGCCGTAGTTTCGGTGCTTGATCGGTCGGGCCGTGAAGACGTACGACTACATCAACCGCATTGTGCTAACGCTTCCGCTGTCGGTCTACAAGGGTACGTAGATCACACTCTCCCCTCTCGTTGCTATGCTTCACCATGATCTTGCGTGTGCTAAGGAATTTTTTTGAAATTACTACGTTCCCCAACAGTGGCATCAGAGCCTAGGTTTTATGCATTGATGTTGTGCACGAGTAGAACACAAGTGAGTTGTGGGTGATATAAGTCATACTGCTTACCAGCATGTCATACTTTGGTTCGGTGATATTGTTGGATGAAGCGGCCCGAACCGACATTACGCGTACGCTTACGCGAGACTGGTTCTACCGATGTGCTTTGCACACAGGTGGCTGGTGGGTGTCAGTTTCTCCAACTTTAGTTGAACCGAGTGTGGCTACGCCTGGTCCTTGCGAAGGTTAAAACAGCACTAACTTGACAAACTATCGTTGTGGTTTTGATGCGTAGGTAAGAACGGTTCTTTCTCAGCCCGTAGAAGCCACGTAAAACTTGCAACAACAAAGTAGAGGACGTCTAACTTGTTTTTGCAGGGCATGTTGTGATGTGATATGGTCAAGACATGATGCTAAATTTTATTGTATGAGATGATCATGTTTTGTAACCGAGTTATCGGCAACTGGCAGGAGCCATATGGTTGTCACTTTATTGTATGCAATGCAATCACGCTGTAATACTTTACTTTATCATTAAGCGGTAGCGATAGTCGTGGAAGCATAAGATTGGCGAGACGGCAACGATGCTACGATGGAGATCAAGGTGTCACGCCGGTGACGATGGTGATCATGACGGTGCTTCGAAGATGGAGATCACAAGCACAAGATGATGGTGGCCATATCATATCACTTATATTGATTGCATGTGATGTTTATCTTTTATGCATCTTATCTTGCTTTGATTGACGGTAGCATTTTAAGATGATCTCTCGCTAATTATCAAGAAGTGTTCTCCCTGAGTATGCACCGTTGCGAAAGTTCTTCGTGCTGAGACACCACGTGATGATCGGGTGTGATAGGCTCTATGTTCAAATACAACGGGTGCAAAACAGTTGCACACATGGAATACTCAGGTTATACTTGACGAGCCAAGCATATACAGATATGGCCTCGGAACAAGGAGACCGAAAGGTCGAGCGTGAATCATATAGTAGATATGATCAACATAGTGATGTTCACCAATGAAGCTACTCCATCTCACGTGATGATCGGACATGGTTTAGTTGATTTGGATCATGTAATCACTTATAGGATTAGAGGGATGTCTATCTAAGTGGGAGTTCTTAAGTAATATGATTAATTGAACTTTAATTTATCATGAACTTAGTCCTGGTAGTATTAGCATATCTATGTTGTAGATCAATAGCTCGCGTTGTTGTTTTCATATGTTTATTTTGATATGTTCCTGGAGAAAATTGTGTTGAAAGATGTTAGTAGCAATGATGCGGATTGGATCCGTGATCTAAGGTTTATCCTCATTGCTGCACAGAAGAATTATGTCCTTGATGCACCGCTAGGTGACGGACCTATTGCAGGAGCAGATGCAGACGTTATGAACGTTTGGCTAGCTCAATATGATGACTACTTGATAGTTTAGTGCACCATGCTTAACGTCTTAGAATAGGGACTTCAAAGACATTTTGAACGTCATGGACCATATGAGATGTTCCAGGAGTTGAAGTTAATATTTCAAGCAAATACCCGAGTTGAGAGATATGAAGTCTCCAACAAGTTCTATAGCTCAAAAGATGGAGGAGAATCGCTCAACTAGTGAGCATGTGCTCAGATTGTCTGAGTACTACAATCGCTTGAATCAAGTGGGAGTTAATCTTCCAGATAAGATAGTGATTGACAGAATTCTCTAGTCACCATCACCAAGTTAGTAGAACTTCATGATGAACTATGATATGCAAGGGATAACGGAAACGATTCCCAAATTCTTCGTAATGTGGAAATTGACGAAGGTAGAAATCGAGAAAAACATCAAGCATTGATGGTAGACAAGACCACTAGTTTCAAGAAAAGGGCAGAGGGAAGAAGGGGAACTTCAAGAAGAACAACAAGCAAATTGCTGCTCAAGTGAAGAAGCCCAAGTCTGGTCCTAATCCTGAGACTAAGTGTTTCTACTGCAAAGGGACTGGTCACTAGAAGCGGAACTACCCCAAGTGATTGGCAGATAAGAAGGATGGCAAAGTGAACATAAGTATATTTTACATGTTATTGATGTGTACTTTACTAGTGTTTATAGCAACCCCTCAGTGTTTGATACTAGTTCAATTGCTAAGATTAGTAACTTGAAACGGGAGTTGCAGAATAAACAGAGACTAGTTAAGGGTGAAGTGACGATGTGTGTTGGAAGTGGTTCCAAGATTGGTATGATCATCATCGCATACTCCCTATACTTTCGGGATTAGTGTTGAACCTGAATAAGTGTTATTTGGTGTTTGCGTTGAGCATGAATATGATTTTATCATGTTTATTGTAATACGGTTATTCATTTAAGTAATAGAATAAATTGTTCTTCTGTTTACATGAATAAAACCTTATATGGTTACACACCCAATGAAAATAGTTCGTTGGATCTCGATCGTAGTGATACACATAATCATAATATTGAAACCAAAAGATGCAAAGTTAATAATGATAGTGCAACTTATTTGTGGCACTGCCGTTTAGGTCATATTGGTGTAAAGCGCATGAAGAAACTCCATGCTGATGGGTTTTTGGAATCACTTGATTATGAATCAGTTGATGCTTGCGAACCATGCCTCATGGGCAAGATGACTAAAACGCCGTTCTCTGGAACTATGGAGCGAGCAAATGACTTATTGGAAATAATACATACTGATGTATGAGATCTGATGAGTGTTAAGGCTCGTGGCGGGTATCATTATTTTCTGACCTTCACAGATGATTTGAGCAGATATGGGTATATCTACTTAATGAAACACAAGTCTGAAATATTTGAAAAGTTCAAAGAATTTCAGAGTGAAGTGGAGAATCATCGTAACAAGAAAATAAAAGTTTCTACGATATGATCGCCGAGGTAAAATATTTGAGTTACGAGTTTGGCCTTCAGTTAAAACAATGTGAAATAGTTTCACTACTCACGCCACCTGGAACACCACAGCATAATGGTGTGTCTGAACATCATAACCGTACTTTATTAAATATGGTGCGATCTATGATGTCTCTTGCCGATCTACCACTATCGTTTTGGGGTTATGCATTAAAGACAGCTGCATTCACGTTTAAAAGGGCACTATCTAAGTCCGTTGAGACGACACAATCTGAATTGTGGTTTGGCAAGAAACCAAAGTTGCTATTTCTTAAAGTTTGGGGTTGTGATGCTTATATGGAAAAGTTTCATCCTGATAAGCTCAAACCCAAATCGAAGAAATATGTCTTCATAGGATACCCAAAGGAGACTGTTGGGTACACCTTCTATCACAGATCCGAAGGCAAATTATGCATTGCTGAGAATGGATCCTTTCTAGAGAAGGAGTTTCTCTCGAAAGAAGTGAGTGGGAGGAAAGTAGAACTTGATGAGGTAACTATACCTACTCCCTTATTGGAAAGTAGTTCATCACAGAAATCTGTTCCTGTGACTACTAGACCGATTAGTGAGGAAGCTAATGATGATGATCATGTAACTTCAGATCAAGTTACTACCGAACCTCGTAGGTAAACCAGAGTGAGATCCGCACCAAAGTGGTACGGTAATCCAGTTCTGGAGGTCATGTTACTTGACCATGACGAGCCTACGAACTATGAGGAAGCGATGATGAGCCCAGATTCCGCGAAATGGCTTGAGGCCATGAAATCTGAGATGAGATCCATGTATGAGAACAAAGTATGGACTTTGATTGACTTGCCCAATGATCGGCGAGCCATTGAGATTAAATGGATCTTCAAGAGGAAGACGGACGCTGATAGTAGTGTTACTATCTACAAAGCTAGAATTGTCGCAAAAAGGTTTTCGACAAGTTCAAGGTGTTGACTACGATGAGAGTTTCTCACTCGTATCTATACTTAAATCTGTCCGAATCATGTTAGCAATTGCCGCATTTTATGAAATCCGGCAAATGGATAAACAAAACTGCATTCCTTAATGGATTTATTAAAGTTGTATATAATACAACCAGAAGGTTTTGTCAATCCTAAAGGTGCTAACAAAATGTGCAAGCTCCAGCGATCCATCTATGGACTGGTGCAAGCATCTCGGAGTTGGAATATGCGCTTTGATGAGATGATCAAAGCATATAGTTTTATACAGACTTGCGGTGAAGCCTGTATTTACAAGAAAGTGAGTGGGAGCACTACAACATTTCTGATAAGTATATGCGAATGACCTATTTTTGATCGGAAATAATGTAGAATTATTCTGCAAAGCATAAAGGAGTGTTTTCAAAGAAGTTTTTCAACGAAAGACCTCGGTGAAGCTGCTTACATATTAAGCATCAAGATCTATAGAGATAGATCAAGACGCTTGATAAGTTTTTTCAATGAATACATACCTTGACAATATTTTGAAGTAGTTCAAAAATGGAACAGTCAAAGAAAGAGTTCTTGGCTGTGTTACAAGGTGTGAAATTGAGTAAGACTCAAAGCCCGAACACGGCAGAAGATAGAAAGAGAATGAATGTCATTCCCTATGCCTCAGCCATAGGTTCTATAACGTATGCCATGCGGTGTACCAGATCTATTGTATACCCTACACTGTGCTAAGCAAGGGAGTACAATAGTGATCTAAGAGTAGATCACTAGACAGCGGTCAAAATTATCCTTAGTGGAATAAGGAAATATTTCTCAATTATGGAGGTGACAAAAGGTTCGTCGTAAAAGGTTACGTCGATGCAACTTTTGACACAGATCTGGATGACTCTAAGTCTCGATCTAGATACATATTGGAAGTGGGAGCAATTAGCTAGAGTAGCTCCGTGCAGAGCATTGTAGACATAGAATTCGCAAAATACTTACGGATCTGTATGTGACAGACCCATTGACTAAAATTACCTCACAAGCAAAACATGATCACACCTTAGTACTCTTTGGGTGTTAATCACATAAACAATGTGAACTAGATTACTGACTCTAGTAAACCCTTTGGGTATAGGTCACATGACGATGTGAACTATGGGTCTTAATCACATGGTGATGTGAACTATTAGTGTTGAATCACATGGCGATGTGAACTAGATTATTGACTCTAGTGCAAGTGGGAGACTGAAGGAAATATGTCCTAGAGGCAACAATAAAGTTATTATTTATTTCCTTATATCATGATAAATGTTTATTATTCATGCTAGAATTGTATTAACCGGAAACATAATACATGTGTGAATACATAGACAAACAGAGTGTCACTAGTATGCCTCTACTTGACTAGCTCGTTAATCGAAGATGGTTATGTTTCCTAACCATAAACAAAAGAGTTGTTATTTGATTAACGGGATCACATCATTAGAAGAATGATGTGATCGACATGACCCATTCCATTAGCTTAGCACCCGATCGTTTAGTACGTTGCTATTGCTTTCTTCATGACTTATACATGTTCCTATGACTATGAGATTATGCAACTCCCGTTTGCCGCAGGAACACTTTGTGTGCTACCAAACGTCACAACGTAATTGGGTGATTATAAAGGAGCTCTACAGGTGTCTCCAAAGGTACATATTGGGTTGGCGTATTTCGAGATTAGGATTTGTTGCTCCGATTGCCGGAGAGGTATCTCTGGGCCATCTCGGTAATGCACATCACTTAAGCCTTGCAAGCATTGCAACTAATGAGTTAGTTGTAGGATGATGTATTACGGAATGAGTAAAGAGACTTGCCGGTAACGAGATTGAACTAGGTATTGAGATACCGACGATCGAATCTCGGGCAAGTAACATACTGATGACAAAGGGAACAACGTATGTTGTTATGCGGTCTGACCGATAAAGATCTTCGTAGAATATGTGGGAGCCAATATGAGCATCCAGGTTCCGCTATTGGTTATTGACCGGAGACGTGTCTCGGTCATGTCTACATTGTTCTCGAACCCGTAGGGTCCGCACACTTAAGGTTTCGATGACAGCTATATTATGAGTTTATGAGTTTTGATGTACCGAAGGTGTTCGGAGTCCTGGATGAGATCGGGGACATGACGAGGAGTCTCGAAATGGTCGAGACATAAAGATCGATATATTGGACGACTATATTCGGACATCGGAAAGTTTCCAAGTGATTCGGGTATTTTTTGGAGTACCGGAGAGTTACGGGAATACGTATTGGGCCTTATTGGGCCATACGGGAAAGAAGGAAAAGGGCCTCAAGGGTGGCCGCACCCCTCCCCTTAGTCTGGTCCGAATTGGACTAGGGAAGGGGGGCGCCCCCTTCCTTCCTTCTCCTTTTTCCTTCCTCTTTTCCTATTCCATATGGGAGGTGGAATCCTACTAGGACTAGGGAGTCCTAGTAGGACTCCACACTTGGCGCGCCCCCTCCTAGGGCCGGCCTCCTCCTCCCTTGCTCCTTTATATACGAGGGCAAGGGGGCACCTCTAGACACAAGTTTATCCATGTGATCATATTCTTAGCCGTGTGCGGTGCCCCCTTCCACCATAATCCTCGATAATATTGTAGCGGTGCTTAGGCGAAGCCCTGCGATGGTAGAACATCAAGATCGTCACCACACCGTCGTGCTGACGGAACTCTTCCCCGACACTTTGCTGGATCGGAGTTCGGGGATCGTCATCGAGCTGAACGTGTGCTAAAACTCGGAGGTGCCATAGTTTCGGTGCTTGATCGGTCGGGCCGTGAAGACGTACGACTACATCAACCGCGTTGTGCTAACGCTTCCGCTGTCGGTCTACAAGGGTACGTAGAGCACACTCTCCCCTCTCGTTGCTATGCATCACCATGATCTTGCGTGTGCTAAGGAATTTTTTTGAAATTACTACGTTCCCCAACAGTGGCATCTGAGCCTAGGTTTTATGCATTGATGTTCTGCACGAGTAGAACACAAGTGAGTTGTGGGTGATATAAGTCATACTGCTTACCATCATGTCATACTTTGGTTCGGCATTACGCGTACGCTTACGCGAGACTGGTTCTACCGACGTGCTTTGCACACAGGTGGCTGGTGGGTGTCAGTTTCTCCAACTTTAGTTGAACCGAGTGTGGCTACGCCTGGTCCTTGCGAAGGTTAAAATAGCACTAACTTGACAAACTATCGTTGTGGTTTTGATGCGTAGGTAAGAACGGTTCTTGCTCAGCCCGTAGCAGCCACGTAAAACTTGCAACAACAAAGTAGAGGACGTCTAACTTGTTTTTGCAGGGCATGTTGTGATGTGATATGGTCAAGACATGATGCTAAATTTTATTGTATGAGATGATCATGTTTTGTAACCGAGTTATCGGCAACTGGCAGGAGCCATATGGTTATCGCTTTATTGTATGCAATGCAATCGCGTTGTAATGCTTTACTTTATCACTAAGCGGTAGCGATAGTCGTGGAAGCATAAGATTGGGGAGACGACAACGATGCTACGATGGAGATCAAGGTGTCACGCCGGTAACGATGGTGATCATGACGGTGCTTCGAAGATGGAGATCACAAGCACAAGATGATGGTAGCCATATCATATCACTTATATTGATTGCATGTGATGTTTATCTTTTATGCATCTTATCTTGCTTTGATTGACGGTAGCATTTTAAGATGATCTCTCGCTAATTATCAAGAAGTGTTCTCCCTGAGTATGCACCGTTGCGAAAGTTCTTCGTGCTGAGACACCACGTGATGATCGGGTGTGATAGGCTCTACGTTCAAATACAACGGGTGCAAAACAGTTGCACACACGGAATACTCAGGTTATACTTGACGAGCCAAGCATATACAGATATGGCCTCGGAACACGGAGACCGAAAGGTCGAGCGTGAATCATATAGTAGATATGATCAACATAGTGGTGTTCACCAATGAAGCTACTCCATCTCACGTGATGATCGGACATGGTTTAGTTGATTTGGATCACGTAATCACTTAGAGGATTAGAGGGATGTCTATCTAAGTGGGAGTTCTTAAGTAATATGATTAATTGAACTTTAATTTATCATGAACTTAGTCCTGGTAGTATTAGCACATCTATGTTGTAGATCAATAGCTCGCGTTGTTGTTTTCATATGTTTATTTTGATATGTTCCTAGAGAAAATTGTGTTGAAAGATGTTAGTAGCAATGATGCGGATTGGATCCGTGATCTGAGGTTTATACTCATTGCTGCACAGAAGAATTATGTCCTTGATGCACCGCTAGGTGACGGACCTATTGCAGGAGCAGATGCAGACGTTATGAACGTTTGGCTAGCTCAATATGATGACTACTTGATAGTTTAGTGCACCATGCTTAACGTCTTAGAATCGGGACTTCGAAGACGTTTTGAACGTCATGGACCATATGAGATGTTCCAGGAGTTGAAGTTAATATTTCAAGCAAATACCCGAGTTGAGAGATATGAAGTCTCCAACAAGTTCTATAGCTAAAAAGATGGAGGAGAATCGCTCAACTAGTGAGCATGTGCTCAGATTGTCTGAGTACTACAATCGCTTGAATCAAGTGGGAGTT
Organism: Triticum dicoccoides; assembly: GCF_002162155.2. NCBI lineage: Eukaryota > Viridiplantae > Streptophyta > Magnoliopsida > Poales > Poaceae > Triticum > Triticum dicoccoides. The sequence continues at coordinate 2,322,939 of NC_041384.1, read as the reverse complement.
AATCTTCCATATAAGATAGTGATTGACAGAATTCTCTAGTCACCATCACCAAGTTAGTAGAACTTCGTGATGAACTATCATATGCAAGGGGTAACGGAAACGATTCCCAAGCTCTTTATAATGCGGAAATTGACGAAGGTAGAAATCGAGAAAAACATCAAGCATTGATGGTAGATAAGACCACTAGTTTCAAGAAAAGGGCAGAGGGAAGAAGGGGAACTTCAAGAAGACCTTGGTGAAGCTGCTTACATATAAAGCATCAAGATCTATAGAGATAGATCAAGACGCTTGATAAGTTTTTTCAATGAATACATACCTTGATAATATTTTGAAGTAGTTCAAAAATGGAACAGTCAAAGAAAGAGTTCTTGGCTGTGTTACAAGGTGTGAAATTGAGTAAGACTCAAAGCCCGACCACGGCAGAAGATAGAAAGAGAATGAAAGTCATTCCCTATGCCTCAGCCATAGGTTCTATAAAGTATGCCATGCTGTGTACCAGATCTATTGTATACCCTACACTGTGTTAAGCAAGGGAGTACAATAGTGATCTAAGAGTAGATCACTGGACAGCGGTCAAAATTATCCTTAGTAGAATAAGGAAATATTTCTCAATTATGGAGGTGACAAAAGGTTCGTCATAAAAGGTTACGTTGATGCAAGTTTTGACACAGATCTGGATGACTCTAAGTCTCGATCTAGATACATATTGAAAGTGGCAGCAATTAGCTAGAGTAGCTCCGTGCAGAGCATTGTAGACATAGAATTCGCCAAATACTTACGGATCTGTATGTGACAGACCCATTGACTAAAATTATCTCACAAGCAAAACATGATCACACCTTAGTACTCTTTGGGTGTTAATCACATAAATGATGTGAACTAGATTACTGACTCTAGTAAACCCTTTGGGTATAGGTCACATGACGATGTGAACTATGGATGTTAATCACATGGTGATGTGAACTATTAGTGTTGAATCACATGGCGATGTGAACTAGATTATTGACTCTAGTGCAAGTGGGAGACTGAAGGAAATATGCCCTAGAGGCAATAATAAAGTTATTATTTATTTCCTTATATCATGATAAATGTTTATTATTCATGCTAGAATTGTATTAACCGGAAACATAATACATGTGTGAATACATAGACAAACAGAGTGTCACTAGTATGCCTCTACTTGACTAGCTCGTTAATTGAAGATGGTTATGTTTCCTAACCATAAACAAAAGAGTTGTTATTTGATTAACGGGATCACATCATTAGAAGAATGATGTGATTGACATGACCCATTCCATTAGCTTAGCACCCGATCGTTTAGTACGTTGCTATTGCTTTTTTCATGACTTATACATGCTCCTATGACTATGAGATTATGCAACTCCCGTTTGCCGGAGGAACACTTTGTGTGCTACCAAACGTCACAACGTAACTGGGTGATTATAAAGGAGCTCTACAGGTGTCTCCAAAGGTACATGTTGGGTTGGCGTATTTTGAGATTAGGATTTGTCACTCCGATTGTCGGAGAGGTATCTCTGGGCCCTCTTGGTAATGCAAATCACTTAAGCCTTGCAAGCATTGTAACTAAGGAGTTAGTTGTAGGATGATGTATTACGGCATGAGTAAAGAGACTTGCCGGTAACGATATTGAACTAGGTATTGAGATACCGACGATCGAATCTCGGGCAAGTAACATACCGATGACAAAGGGAACAACGTATGTTGTTGTGCGGTCTGACCGATAAAGATTTTCGTAGAATATGTGGGAGCCAATATGAGCATCCAGGTTCCGCTATTGGTTATTGACCGGAGACGTGTCTCGGTCATGTCTACATTGTTCTCGAACCCGTAGGGTCCGCACGCTTAAGGTTTCGATGACAGTTATATTATGAGTTTATGAGTTTTGATGTACCAAAGGAGTTTGGAGTCCTGGATGAGATCGGGGACATGACGAGGAGTCTCGAAATGGTCGAGACGTAAAGATCGATATATTGGACGACTATATTCGGACATCGGAAAGGTTCCAAGTGATTCGGGTATTTTTTGGAGTACCGGAGAGTTACGGGAATACGTATTGGGCCTTATTGGGCCATACGGGAAAGAAGGAAAAGGGCCTCAAGGGTGGCCGCACCCCTCCCCTTAGTCTGGTCCGAATTGGACTAGGGAAGGGGGGCGCCCCCTTCCTTCCTTCTCCTTTTTCCTTCCTCTTTTCCTATTCCATATGGGAGGTGGAATCCTACTAGGACTAGGGAGTCCTAGTAGGACTCCACACTTGGCGCGCCCCCTCCTAGGGCCGGCCTCCTCCTCCCTTGCTCCTTTATATACGAGGGCAGGGGGGCACCTCTAGACACAAGTTGATCCACGTGATCATATTCTTAGCCGTGTGCGGTGCCCCCTTCCACCATAATCCTCGATAATATTGTAGCGGTGCTTAGGCGAAGCCCTGTGACGGTAGAACATCAAGATCGTCACCACGCCGTCGTGCTGACGGAACTCTTCCCCGACACTTTGCTGGATCGGAGTCCGGGGATCGTCATCGAGCTGAACGTGTGCTAAAACTCGGAGGTGCCGTAGTTTCGGTGCTTGATCGGTCGGGCCATGAAGACGTACGACTACATCAACCACGTTGTGCTAACGCTTCCGCTGTCGGTCTACAAGGGTACGTAGATCACACTCTCCCCTCTCGTTGCTATGCATCACCATGATCTTGCATGTGCGTAGGAATTTTTTTGAAATTACTACGTTCTCCAGCAGTGGCATCAGAGCCTAGGTTTTATGCATTGATGTTGTGCATGAGTAGAACACAAGTGAGTTGTGGGCGATATAAGTCATACTGCTTACCAGCATGTCATACTTTGGTTCGGCGATATTGTTGGATGAAGCGGCCCGGACCGACATTACGCATACGCTTACGCGAGACTGGTTCTACCGACGTGCTTTGCACACAGGTGGCGGGTGGGTGTCAGTTTCGCCAACTTTAGTTGAACCGAGTGTGGCTACTCCCGGTCCTTGCGAAGGTTAAAACAGCACTAACTTGACAAACTATCGTTGTGGTTTTGATGCGTAGGTAAGAACGGTTCTTGCTCAGCCCGTAGCAGCCACGTAAAACTTGCAACAACAAAGTAGAGGACGTCTAACTTGTTTTTGCAGGGCATGTTGTGATGTGATATGGTCAAGACATGATGCTAAATTTTATTGTATGAGATGATCATGTTTTGTAACCGAGTTATCGGCAACTGGTAGGAGCCATATGGTTGTCGCTTTATTATATGCAATGCAATCGCGTTGTAATGCTTTACTTTATCACTAAGCGGTAGCGATAGTCGTGGAAGCATAAGATTGGCGAGACGACAACGATGCTACGATGGAGATCAAGGTGTCACGCCGGTGACGATGGTGATCATGACGGTGCTTCGAAGATGGAGATCACAAGCACAAGATGATGGTGGCCATATCATATCACTTATATTGATTTCATGTGATGTTTATCTTTTATGCATCTTATCTTGCTTTGATTGACGGTAGCATTTTAAGATGATCTCTCGCTAATTATCAAGAAGTGTTCTCCCTGAGTATGCACCGTTGCGAAAGTTCTTCGTGTTGAGACACCACGTGATGATCGGGTGTGATAGGCTCTACGTTCAAATACAACGGGTGCAAAACAGTTGCACACGCGGAATACTCAGGTTATACTTGACGAGCCAAGCATATACAGATATGGCCTCGGAACACGGAGACCGAAAGGTCGAGCGTGACTCATATAGTAGATATGATCAACATAGTGATGTTCACCAATGAAGCTACTCCATCTCACGTGATGATCGGACATGGTTTAGGTTATTTGGATCACGTAATCACTTAGAGGATTAGAGGGATGTCTATCTAAGTGGGAGTTCTTAAGTAATATGATTAATTGAACTTTAATTTATCATGAACTTAGTCTTGGTAGTATTAGCATATCTATGTTGTAGATCAATAGCTCGCGTTGTTGTTTTCATATGTTTATTTTGATATGTTCCTAGAGAAAATTGTGTTGAAAGATGTTAGTAGCAATGATGCGGATTGGATCCGTGATCTAAGGTTTATCCTCATTGCTGCACAGAAGAATTATGTCCTTGATGCATCGCTAGGTGACGGACCTATTGCAGGAGCAGATGCAGACGTTATGAACGTTTGGCTAGCTCAATATGATGACTACTTGATATTTTAGTGCACCATGCTTAACGTCTTAGAATCGGGACTTCAAAGACATTTTGAACGTCATGGACCATATGAGATGTTCCAGGAGTTGAAGTTAATATTTCAAGCAAATACCCGAGTTGAGAGATATGAAGTCTCCAACAAGTTCTATAGCTAAAAAGATGGAGGAGAATCGCTCAACTAGTGAGCATGTGCTCAGATTGTCTGAGTACTACAATCGCTTGAATCAAGTGGGAGTTAATCTTCCATATAAGATAGTAATTGACAGAATTTTCTAGTCACCATCACCAAGTTAGTAGAACTTCGTGATGAACTATCATATGCAAGGGATAACGGAAACGATTCCCAAGCTCTTCGTAATGCGGAAATTGACAAAGGTAGAAATCGAGAAAAACATCAAGCATTGATGGTAGACAAGACCACTAGTTTCAAGAAAAGGGCAGAGGGAAGAAGGGGAACTTCAAGAAGAACAACAAGCAAATTGCTGCTCAAGTGAAGAAGCCCAAGTCTGGTCCTAATCCTGAGACTAAGTGTTTCTACTGCAAAGGGACTGGTCACTGGAAGCGGAACTACCCCAAGTGATTGGCAGATAAGAAGGATGGCAAAGTGAACATAAGTATATTTTACATGTTATTGATGTGTACTTTACTAGTGTTTATAGCAACCCCTCAGTATTTGATACTAGTTCAATTGCTAAGATTAGTAACTCGAAACGGGAGTTGCAGAATAAACAGAGACTAGTTAAGGGTGAAGTGACGATGTGTGTTGGAAGTGGTTCCAAGATTGATATGATCATCATCGCACACTCCCTATACTTTCGGGATTAGTGTTGAACCTGAATAAGTGTTATTTGGTGTTTGCATTGAGCATGAATATGATTTGATCATGTTTATTGTAATACGGTTATTCATTTAAGTAAGAGAATAAATTGTGGTTCTGTTTACATGAATAAAACCTTATATGGTTACACACCCAATGAAAATAGTTCATTGGATCTCGATCGTAGTGATACACATAATCATAATATTGAAACCAAAAGATGCAAAGTTAATAATGATAGTGCAACTTATTTGTGGCACTGCCGTTTAGGTCATATTGGTGTAAAGCGCATGAAGAAACTCCATGCTAATGGGTTTTTGGAATCACTTGATTATGAATCAGTTGATGCTTGCGAACCATGCCTCATGGGCAAGATGACTAAAACACCGTTCTCCGGAACTATGGAGCGAGCAACTGACTTATTGGAAATAATACATACTGATGTATGAGATCCGATGAGTGTTAAGGCTCGTGGCGGGTATCATTATTTTCTGACCTTCATAGATGATTTGAGCAGATATGGGTATATCTACTTAATGAAACACAAGTCTGAAATATTTGAAAAGTTCAAAGAATTTCAGAGTGAAGTGGAGAATCATCGTAACAAGAAAATAAAAGTTTCTACGATATGATCGCAGAGGTAAAATATTTGAGTTACGAGTTTGGCCTTCAGTTAAAACAATGTGAAATAGTTTCACTACTCACGCCACCTGGAACACCACAGCATAATGGTGTGTCCGAACATCATAACCGTACTTTATTAAATATGGTGCGATCTATGATGTCTCTTGCCGATCTACCACTATCGTTTTGGGGTTATGCATTAAAGACAGCTGCATTCACGTTTAAAAGGGCACCATCTAAGTCCGTTGAGACAACACAATCTGAATTGTGGTTTGGCAAGAAACCAAAGTTGTCGTTTCTTAAAGTTTGGGGTTGTGATGCTTATATGAAAAAGTTTCATCCTGATAAGCTCAAACCCAAATCGAAGAAATATGTCTTCATAGGATACCCAAAGGAGACTGTTAGGTACACCTTCTATCACAGATCCGAAGGCAAATTATTCATTGCTGAGAATGGATCCTTTCTAGAGAAGGAGTTTCCCTCGAAAGAAGTGAGTGGGAGGAAAGTAGAACTTGATGAGGTAACTGTACCTACTCCCTTATTGGAAAGTAGTTCATCACAGAAATTTGTTCCTGTGACTACTAGACCGATTAGTGAGGAAGCTAGTGATGATGATCATGTAACTTCAGATCAAGTTACTACCGAACCTCGTAGGTAAACCAGAGTGAGATCCGCACCAGAGTGGTACGGTAATCCAGTTCTGGAGGTCATGTTACTTGACCATGACGAGCCTACGAACTATGAGGAAGCGATGATGAGCCCAGATTCAGCGAAATGGCTTGAGGCCATGAAATCTGAGATGAGATCCATGTATGAGAACAAAGTATGGACTTTGATTGACTTGCCCAATGATCGGCGAGCCATTGAGATTAAATGGATCTTCAAGAGGAAGACGGACGCTGATAGTAGTGTTACTATCTACAAAGCTAGAATTGTCGCAAAAAGGTTTTCGACAAGTTCAAGGTGTTGACTACGATGAGAGTTTCTCACTCGTATCTATACTTAAATCTGTCCGAATCATGTTAGCAATTGCCGCATTTTATGAAATCCGGCAAATGGATAAACAAAACTGCATTCCTTAATGGATTTATTAAAGTTGTATATAATACACCCAGAAGGTTTTGTCAATCCTAAAGGTGCTAACAAAATGTGCAAGCTCCAGCGATCCATCTATGGACTGGTGCAAGCATCTCGGAGTTGGAATATGCGCTTTGATGAGATGATCAAAGCATATAGTTTTATACAGACTTGCGGTGAAGCCTGTATTTACAAGAAAGTGAGTGGGAGCACTACAACATTTCTGATAAGTATATGTGAATGACATATTGTTGATCGGAAATAATGTAGAATTATTCTGCAAAGCATAAAGGAGTGTTTTCAAAGAAGTTTTTTAAAGAAAGACCTCGGTGAAGCTGCCTACATATTAAGCATCAAGATCTATAGAGATAGATCAAGACGCTTGATAAGTTTTTTCAATGAATACATACCTTGACAATATTTTGAAGTAGTTCAAAAATGGAACAGTCAAAGAAAGAGTTCTTGGTTGTGTTACAAGGTGTGAAATTGAGTAAGACTCAAAGACCAGCCACGGCAGAAGATAGAAAGAGAATGAAAGTCATTCCCTATGCCTCAGCCATAGGTTCTATAAAGTATGCCATGCTGTGTACCAGATCTATTGTATACCCTACACTGTGTTAAGCAAGGGAGTACAATAGTGATCTAAGAGTAGATCACTGGACAGCGGTCAAAATTATCCTTAGTGGAATAAGGAAATATTTCTCAATTATGGAGGTGACAAAAGGTTCGTCATAAAAGGTTACGTCAATGCAAGTTTTGACACAGATCTGGATGACTCTAAGTCTCGATCTAGATACATATTGAAAGTGGGAGCAATTAGCTAGAGTAGTTTCGTGCAGAGCATTGTAGACATAGAATTCGCAAAATACTTACGGATCTGTATGTGACAGACCCGTTGACTAAAATTATCTCACAAGCAAAACATGATCACACCTTAGTACTCTTTGGGTGTTAATCACATAAACGATGTGAACTAGATTACTGACTCTAGTAAACCCTTTGGGTATAGGTCACATGACGATGTGAACTATGGGTGTTAATCACATGGTGATGTGAACTATTAGTGTTGAATCACATGGCGATGTGAACTAGATTATTGACTCTAGTGCAAGTGGGAGACTGAAGGAAATATGCCCTAGAGGCAATAATAAAGTTATTATTTATTTCCTTATATCATGATAAATGTTTATTATTCATGCTAGAATTGTATTAACCGGAAACATAATACATGTGTGAATACATAGACAAACAGAGTGTCACTAGTATGCCTCTACTTGACTAGCTCGTTAATCGAAGATGGTTATGTTTCCTAACCATAAACAAAAGAGTTGTTATTTGATTAACGGGATCACATCATTAGAAGAATTATGTGATTGACTTGACCCATTCCATTAGCTTAGCACCCGATCATTTAGTACGTTGCTATTGCTTTTTTCATGACTTATACATGTTCCTATGACTATGAGATTATGCAACTCCCGTTTGCCGGAGGAACACTTTATGTGCTACCAAACGTCACAACGTAACTGGGTGATTATAAAGGAGCTCTACAGGTGTCTCCAAAGGTACATGTTGTGTTGGCGTATTTCGAGATTAGGATTTGTCACTCCGATTGTCGAAGAGGTATCTCTGGGCCCTCTCGGTAATGCACATCACTTAAGCCTTGCAAGCATTGCAACTAATGAGTTAGTTGTAGGATGATGTATTACGGAACGAGTAAAGAGACTTGCCGGTAACGAGATTGAACTAGGTATTGAGATACCGACGATTGAATCTCGGGCAAGTAACATACCGATGACAAAGGGAAACAACGTATGTTGTTATGCGGTCTGACCGATAAAGATCTTCGTAGAATATGTGGGAGCCAATATGAGCATCCAGGTTCCGCTATTGGTTATTGACCGGAGACATGTCTCGGTCATGTCTACATTGTTCTCAAACCCGTAGGGTCCGCATGCTTAAGGTTTCGATGACAGTTATATTATGAGTTTATGAGTTTTGATGTACCGAAGGAGTTCGGAGTCCCGGATGAGATCGGGGACATGACAAGGAGTCTCGAAATGGTCGAGACGTAGAGATCGATATATTGGATGACTATATTCGGACATCGGAAAGGTTCCGAGTGATTCGGGTATTTTTTGGAGTACCGGAGAGTTACGGGAATACGTATTGGGCCTTATTGGGCCATACGGGAAAGAAGGAAAAGGGCCTCAAGGGTGGCCGCACCCCTCCCCTTAGTCTGGTCCGAATTGGACTAGGGAAGGGGGGCGCCCCCTTCCTTCCTTCTCCTTTTTCCTTCCTCCTTTCCTATTCCATATGGGAGGTGGAATCCTACTAGGACTAGGGAGTCCTAGTAGGACTCCACACTTGGCGCGCCCCCTCCTAGGGCCGGCCTCCTCCTCCCTTGCTCCTTTATATACGAGGGCAGGGGGGCACCTCTAGACACAAGTTGATCCACGTGATCATATTCTTAGCCGTGTGCGGTGCCCCCTTCCACCATAATCCTCGATAATATTGTAGCGGTGCTTAGGCGAAGCCCTGCGACGGTAGAACATCAAGATCGTCACCACGCCGTCGTGCTGACGGAACTCTTCCCCGACACTTTGCTGGATCGGAGTCCGGGGATCGTCATCGAGCTGAACGTGTGCTAAAACTCGGAGGTGCCGTAGTTTCGGTGCTTGATCGGTCGGGCCATGAAGACGTACGACTACATCAACCGCGTTGTGCTAACGCTTCCGCTGTCGGTCTACAAGGGTACGTAGATCACACTCTCCCCTCTCGTTGCTATGCATCATCATGATCTTGCATCTGCGTAGGAAATTTTTTGAAATTACTACATTCCCCAACAGGTTCCATCCCCCAAGCTGGTCCCGAGGTGGCAGAGCGGGGAGCTCGACACGCCGAAGTGGTGACATAGCACGGTCAATGCAGACCGACAAAGTGATGCCGAAGTCTCCGGATCATATTCCTGTGCACAAAAAGTAGTGCAAACCGGAGATAATAGTAATAATAATTATTAAAAAAATGTTGCATAATAAATAATTTATGCAAAGTGAGGAATAGAAGAAATATGGCCTGGCGCCGAAGTCAATGTCGATGCAGGGCATCGGCGTGATGTAGTAAAGGCGTGGCAAAGCCTGAATTCACAGGTCGGTCCGAGCTCCAGATGCAGCGTTCGCCGGACTATGTACGGAAACTGATCGAACCACCACGCGACTGTTGTTAATGCGGTCACCATTTGATAGACCTGTGTACATATCATGGACAAACCAGAGTAATAATTCCTTGGAAAAAATGAACCCAAACAAGCAAAAAATACTGGGATTAATAGCACCTGGTTTATTTGTTGTAGCAATCCGAAGGAAGGTGATTCCCAAAATTGGGACTCGCTCCACACACCCATTGCCTGATGGGCGATAAAACGACGGCATGGCAATGCTGGTAAAGATTGACTCGCTGAGGCAAAGCCCTCGGCCCAGCTAACGTGACGGAGCTGGTCGGTTAGTGACGCCGAAGTGCCCGGAGTAGGTTGATGAAGAGATGACGAAGCCTCCGGTCCAGCTGAGATGTCGAAGCCTCGATGTCAGCCGATGAGTCGAAGTAGGTTGGCATGATGGACACTAGATTGAAGAAGCAATAGTGTGGCCCTGCCGATGCAGGTCGTGACGTGGTCGATGCCGGCTTGATGAAGCGACCATGCAGCGATGACGGTATGCCCACTCCGTGTAATCCGTGGGGTGGCGATCTTGGTGATGATTTATCCTTCGCGATACCAGACTCTTGTTCAGCTTACCGAGATGATGATCCAAAGAAGTTGAGCTTGGCTCAACAAAGTGACGACGTGTCTAGCGCAGGTCGGCAGTCGTGGAGCAATATTGCCGGACTGGTTTGACACCAGTATGATGTTGAAGATCATGTTCAAAATATCTTAAATTTAGTGGAATGTGTTCGGGAACAAAACACAATACCCCATACAAAACTTCCTTCAAAAGGGATGTCCGAAATCCCGTTCATAAAAAAGACGAACTCGGGTCGGATTTGTTTTCGTGCAGAAAACAGATCCGAAAAGTGATGCACTAATCGGAAGGTTCCCGGAGTTTGGACGGTAGGATCAAGCTGAAATTTTGAGAGGTGGTAGATATAGGAATTCCGCAGCCGATCAATGGTTGGATCTTCCAAAGGACGTCCGAGATAGAAGCTGGACACCACGCCCTAAACTCATCCAGATTCCTGTCCAGATTTGACAGGGCTCCGGTATATCGTGGATTGCCAGAGATTCCTCCATCGGAACTCGACGAAATTTTCCAGGGTTGTTGTAGACTCAATTCCGCACAATTCCACCAAAGCGGTCGTTAAAAAGACACTTGAGGAGGTGATGGCGGCGGTCACAAGTTTGCTGTCCAGAAAAACAGCACGGTCGCCCGAGGACAATGTTGACGTTGAGCCCCCGGGCTCCCTAGATGATTCCTCCATGATCTTGATAGAGATCGGAGTTGATGTTTATAAAGGCCCTCATCCGAACATGACGATCGGAGGTAAGGCGCAGTCCTTGGTCAAACCAAGGTGACCAGTCGAGCTGGTGACGAAGATGCCGAAGTCACAGTTGATCTGCAGGCGAGCCATCAACCTTTTGTCGAACACACAGCGGAACTCTCAATGAAAGCACCAATGTCGGTGTCAAAACTGGCGGATCTCGGGTAGGGGGTCCCGAACTGTGCGTCTAGGCCGGATGTTAACAGGAGGCAAGGGACACGAAGCTTTACCCAGGTTCGGGCCCTCTCGTGGAGGTAAAACCCTACGTCATGCTTGATTAATATTGATGATATGGGTAGTACAAGAATAGATCTACCACGAGATCGGAGAGGCTAAACCCTAGAAGCTAGCCTATGGTATGATTGTTGTTGGGTATGTTGTATATCTCTATCGACTAGCCTGACCTCGGTTTATATAATGCACCAGAGGCCTAGGATAACAAGAGTCCTAGCCGAATACGCCGGTGGGGAGGAGTCCTTGTCTTGATCGCCAAGTCTTGTGGAATCTTCCTTGTATGCGGCAGCTGTCCGAACTGGCCCATGAGTATACGGCCATGGGGGTCCTCGGCCCAATCTAACAGATCGGGAGATGACGTGGTGAGTACCTCCTAGTCCAGGACACCGTCACCACCCTTGAGAGCATCAAGGCCCGCCCCGTGAGCGGCATCGGCGTGCAAGACATGGTATGCTAGCAAGCCGCCCTCTTTTGTATCATCAAGATCACTTGCTCATATGCTTGCATGGAAACATTTTGTAGGCATTTCAAGCTTTGGAGGCATTCAAGGTTCAACACAATGGCAAGTGCTTCAACCTCTCCCATTGCTATCGGGTCATCAAGGACGAAGAGAAGTTCAAGGCACAATATGCCGTGCTCAAGGCATGAGGGGGGAAGGGCACCGTGGAGGATGTTGGGGAGGGCGAGCCGACACGGCCGGGGGGAAGACCAACTCCCAGAAGGAGGACAAGCAAGATGCGGCCACCAACACCTTGATCGCAAGCGTGGATGGCATGATGAATAAGGACTCAAGGGAGGAGGAGCGCCGGCGTTTCAAGGCGGAGCAAATGGATGCTTTCATGGAGATCCAAAGGAGGAGGCTTGTTCTTGACGCCGAGAAGCAAGCCAAGATGTTTCGAGCTCGAGACGGAGAAGCAAGCCGAGATGCTAGAGATCGAGGCCGCCAACGCCAAGACAAAGGCGAAAGAAGTGGCTTTTGCAAGCATGATGACCGGGGTGGAGATCATGAAGGTGGATCTCAACGCCTTGTCGCCAAGGAAGAGGCCGTGGTTCGAGAAGATGCAGGCCGACATGCTCAAGTTCGACGACGAGTGATCTATGGCGTCGAGGGGCCATCTTTTTTGTATGTCGGCGGGTGTGCCGGCATGACCACGGGAGCCGCGATGGCGCGGTCGAACTCAAGTCCCACCATTTTTTGTATGGTGGCATGTGTGTCGGCCGGCTGCCGAGTGCGCCAGCATGAATTGTGGTGATTTCTGAAGCCGACATTGTATGCCGGCGCTGGCATGGTGCCGGTATGAGACATGGCCGCTGGCATGATCAGCCGTGGACCTTTTTTATTTAAAAGTTGAATGCGGACATGAAATGGGTCGGCGCGTTGGGCGCATTGCTGACCCAAGTGCAAAACTGGGCGGACGGCGAGCGGGCAGCCGACCCAAACGGACAAATGCGCCGTCCGTTTGGGTCGCCCCATTGGAGGTGCTCTGAAATGCTTCGCCAAAATATTGACGCTATTTACTCTGGTTGTTAGTTGGTGGGCTCCACGTGCATGTAGTAGTATGTACTCCCTCTTCGTTTGTGAATAAGTGTACATCTATCTTTGTTCTGAATCACTGCCAGCCTACAGAGATATGCAACCAGCATAAACTGAAAAAAGTCCTCTGAAAGTAGAGCATTTCAACGAGCCAAATACTCCTATGTGAGACCACAAGGACCAATAAAGTAGAGGAGATCAACTACAATACCATCTAGCCATCAAAGCACCGAGCATCATGAGCGTTTTGCCGTAAAAATAGGAAATTAAACAGCTTAACTAACCTGATTGCTATGCTTGAGATTTGGCAGCAGGGTCTTTGACAGTGGACAGTAAGAGCAATTCCTTTGCTTCTTCTTTCTGTTGGCGAAAAAGGACCAACCAAACATCATATTAGAAAGGAGCAACAAGACAAATATTGAGCTTCTCCTCAACAAGAAATATTACAGGAAGATTACCTGTATCCTACTGGAAACGACCGCACTTGATCTTGTCTGAATGTTGTGCAATATAAACAAAAGAATTCAGGGCACGAAGAAACAGAGCAAAAGCAGAGTACACTGAAATTGAATAGATGTTGAATCCTTTTGGTTTTGGCTTACGTTTCGAGGCGCCGGGCTGGCGTGTCACCATCGACGACTATCACCCTGATCAGCTGAAACCCTTCATCCTCATCATCCTGAAACACTTGATCAAAGTACAAGGCCCCTAATCCACAGGTTCCCCAATCGGGCCCGTAAGAGTTGAGGAAAATGAGAAATGGTCGCTCGCCGCGCATTCCATACCCGACAAACATAACCATGTGTGTCTCCGGATGAGGATCACCATGCTTGTAAGGAGGATCTAGCTTGTAGATGTCCTCTCCAAGGCCACTGAAATCAGCTTTGACAGTAAAACTTCCCAGGAGCGGGGTGCCTGAATCAAGCATGGCGAAGACCTGATATGCATCCATACGTGGGTGACACTCGTAGCCGGAAATCTTCCCTAGCTTCCTCCTGCCATTGAAGTATGCAAAGACACCTTTATCCCTGAGCAGGTTGAGGGTTGTGATCACTCTATTTTTGTCTTGGCCAAACGGAACTCCGGTCTCGTCTATGTAGGCATTCCAGTAGTAGGTCAAGTCAAGCAGATGTGCCTTCTTCTGGGACTCCACAATGTGCGCGATCGTGTTCAGGACACAGCTCTCGTCAACTTGGCGCCGGACATGTACGGGGAGCGCAATAGATATACACCTATAGTCCTTTCCTTCCTACAAACATGATCAACAAGAACAACAAGCATCAAGCCGGATCACTTGAAAACGCTAGGTGTGAGTAGCAATAATCTGGGGGACCGACTCACATTGTGAAACCCACAAACCAGAGCATCATATGCATGGCCATGGCCACGACCTCGGCTGTTCTTGCTACAAAAAAAATAAGACCGGTAGAAGTTGAGAAGTGCAATCATCTGTATAAGTGCAGATATTTTTGTGCAGAGTAGTTACAGGTGCACAATTAAGTTTGTGAGGAAGCAGAGTGGAACCGGGGAAGAAGAAGAAGCATAAGCAACAAGAGTAAGCATGAAGCGAGGACACCTGGGACGCCAGTGCTTGGCAAGGGAGTAGCAAGAGGCCGGGGGTCCTGTTGACACCGGATTTTGGCAAGGAACAAAAGGCAAGTAAGATGGCCTCAAGTGAAAGAGTTTTAAGCATGAAAAGTTTCAGGCCGCCGAGTGGAACAACTTTGATTTTTAAGTCATCGACATCCGACCTCATCTCAGTGGCCGAAGTTGTACTCCGAGTGACAAAATTTAATGGTCTGAGTGCTTTTCGGCCGATTACACCCTCAATATGGCCTCAGATGAAGGAGTGCTCTGAAGGAGTTGTCTTCGTCTCGTCGAGGCGATCGATTTTCATATATAAATCATCTCAATCCGAGTTCATATGCAAAAGTTATAGTCAATACGGTCTGGACAAGCCAGAGACCAAAATATTACGCTTGACACCAGACACATGTTAATGAGTGTCTGATGCAATGCGTGAGCAATTCGGCCTTCAAGACGGCCTTGAATTGAAAAATCTTCAACACGAGAAAGTTTCGTCTCGTCAAGCCGATCGATTTTCATATATAATTCTTCTCAATCCGAGGTCGTATGAGACCTGGGGAGACAAATCAAGATCAGGCTATGTTTTCGGTCGAGTGAAAAGCTTATCATCCGAGTGAAAACTTACCGGTCGAGTGTAAGCTTACCTTTCGAGTGAAACCTTACCGGTCGAGTGAAAGCTTACTTTTCAAGGGAAAACTTACCGATCGAGTGAAAGTTTGACATCCAAGTGAAAACTTACCGGTCGAGTGAAAGCTTACCTTTCGAGTAAAACCTTACGGGTCGAGTGAAGGCTTA
>NC_041384.1:2290973-2307276 GCF_002162155.2 Triticum dicoccoides | reverse complement strand
CGGTCAAGTGTAAGCTTACCTTTCGAGTGAAACCTTACCGGTCGAGTGAAAGCTTACTTTTCAAGGGAAAACTTACCGATCGAGTGAAAGTTTGACATCCAAGTGAAAACTTACCGGTCGAGTGAAAGCTTACCTTTCGAGTAAAACCTTACGGGTCGAGTGAAGGCTTACTTTTTAAGGGAAAACTTACCGGTCGAGTTAAAGTTTGACATCCGAGTGAAAACTTACCGGTCGAGTGAAAGCTTACCTTTCGAGTAAAACCTTACCGATCGAGTGAAAGCTTACTTTTCAAGGGAAAACTTACCGGTCGAGTGAAAGTTTGACATCCGAGTGAACTTATTATCATCTGAGTAAAGATATTACCGTCGGAATTAAAACTTGCCGATCGAGTAAGAGATTGCCTTTCCGAGTGAAAATATAGTCATCCGAGTGGAAATATGGTCATCCGAGTGAAATTGTCCTCCGGGTAAAGATATTCCGAGTGAAAACCTACCGATCGAGTAAAAGGTCGAGTGAAAACTTATCGATCGAGTAAAAGATTGTCTTCCGAGTGAAATTATAATCATCCGAGTGAAAGATTGTCTTCCGAGTGAAAGACTCTAACATCCGAGTGAAAAGGTCCAGTCGGACGAAAAACTCTAATATCCGAGTGGATGAGCTCGGATCCGAGTGAAACTGAAGATGTGCCCGAAAGGTAATCCAGATGACCTCGGATGGAAAAGTGATCAACACGGAAGTTGTGCGTATCATCAAGACGGTAAACTTTGGTTTTGGATTCATCATCATCAAAGATAGTATATGGCCTACAAGTTCACTATGAGACTCGGATAATCCAGTCTACTGCAAGACCGAGTCCGACTGGAAGATAAAGATGACCTCGAAGAGTATTCAAGATGGCCTTATTTGAAAAAGTAATCAACATGAGAGTTGTTCGTATCATCGAGGCGCACAAGTTTGATATTTGGGCCATCTTGATCGGAGATCATATACAAGCTCGGC
This sequence comes from Triticum dicoccoides, assembly GCF_002162155.2. Lineage (NCBI taxonomy): Eukaryota > Viridiplantae > Streptophyta > Magnoliopsida > Poales > Poaceae > Triticum > Triticum dicoccoides. Next base: position 2,306,277 of record NC_041384.1, on the reverse strand, counting down.
GGCCCGTGCAAGAAGGAAGACAGAGTTTGGGCCAGATTCAGACTGAATCAGAGTTGGAATAGAACTAGGACTCTAGGACGCGAATTGATGTAATTTTTCTTGTAAGGAAAGCCTAGATGAATCCTTTACTTGTACGGGAAGTCCAGCCGCCTCTTATATATGTTGGGGGTGACGGCCGATTAAACAACACCAATCGAACCAATCAATCTATTATACTTTTGTGTTCATCTATCTTTATCCCCTACCCTTGTATCTTTCTTTCTCGTTCTTCGTTCGTTCTTCGCATTGGAGGGCAGCGATCCACGAGGCTCTAGGGGCGAGCGAATCGACCTAGGGCAGCCCATAGCCGCCGCACTCCCTGACGGGGTCCCTCCCGGGGGTGTGGGGTTTTCGGGTCTACAAAAGCGCCCGTCGACTGTCTTGCGTATCGCGCTGTCGGTCGGGTCTCCTTCGACGTGAGCTGCGGTGCATCACCCCCGGCGTCGAGGGTACACGTGACGTGTTCGTGTGTCAACACACTTTTTGGCGACTCCGCTGGGGACGAAGCTTTGAACAGTTTCCAGCATGTTCTTGCTACGAGGAGAGCGTCATCAAGCGGCTGCAATCTACAACGGTAACATGTATCATCAATCTCCTTATGTAGATGCAAATAGCCATTATGTTGATGTTGCTAGATCTTTCAATGGACATGTCATGTCGGCTAGCCCTAACGAGCAAAGGCCGACTAGTTATTCCGTTGGAGAAACTTGGAAGTTACAGAATCGCGACATGCAACCTACGAATCTGAACTTTCGTGCATCGGCAACATCTTTCAATATGCCGGTGAACAACACGATTTGTTCGAGTGATCAATATATGACACCTCAATTACAGGAGGGTGTCTCACTGTTTTATCCATCGGCAACCGACTCGCAATATGCGGGTTCATCCCCAAACATGCTGATGGATGGGGGAATCGGCCATGCTTCCATTAGCTATTTGGCCAGTTATCCTCAAACATCATATACTACACCTCGTGAGATTAATTGTTCGGTGGCATATGAAACTAAAAATATTTATGACTCGGATCACCTTTGTGGTTATGGCCGAGTGAATGGAGATTCTGCAGGAGCATACGTGCCTAATATTACAGGAGATGAGGTGGCTCTGGCTGCATTAAAAACTTTAGCCCAAAATAAGAAGATTAGTGCTATTTGCCTTGGGAAACATGAAAAGGGATTAGTTCCTGATTATGATGCAATAAGAGCTAGGGTTCTGAAGGAAGACAAAGTTTTGCCGATTGATCAAATTGGCGAGAGAGAATATTCGACAGTAGTGCACATGTCTTCACCTATCACTGCAGCATGCTATACACCCCCTATACAATTGCAAAATTTCGGCAACATTACTTCATTGCCGAAAGATCATAAAAGTATTGGGGGGCAAGCCAATCCAAGTAGGGCCGAGTTTACAGAAAAATATGTGGCCCAAGTGGACAAGATCAAGCCAAAGCTCACAGGGAATAGCGTCAGCGAATTTACTACGCCAACTCTTGAGGGATTACCAGCAGAATATCAACAGGCTTACGAAGCACTCAAGAAGAGCCGTGGAGAGGAATATTTGCAAGAATACGTCAAGTGCCTTCCTCCATCCAGCAACTATGTTGGCCCTTCTGCGATATTGAAGCAAGAAGGTTTGCAAGCAAATCAGCAAGAAAGGGTTCACTCGGCTAATATGGTTGATTCGGTTGAAACTGAGTCAAATATGAATAAGTCATCTACAGCCGAGTCGAACGATTCCTTTAAAGAAAAGACGATGGTGGATTCAGTTGAAACCAGATTGAGCACAGAGACGGTTACAACCGAGTGCATAGAGTCCATACCGAGTACATCATACCAGCCGAGTGCATCAACCCGTCTGAGTACATCATGCCAGTCGAGTGCATCATTCCAGATGAGTGCATCGCCGGCTAAAGTCGAGTGCATCAAGCCAATTATTGCCGCGTGTGCTAAAACAGAAGATGCAAGTTTCGCCGAGCAAAGGAACGGTAAACGCAACGAGTTGGCCGTGTTAGATTTTTCTGGATGTGAGGGAGCTTACATGCTGCCCTATGAGTTCCGTGCCAAAGAAATTGATGAGCATCAAGAGAAAAGTTATATGGCCAAACAAAGTTTGGCTAGTGATAAAGATCAAGAACCAAAGCGTGCACCTGAGCAAAGTTCAACTGACAAAGAGCGTCCGAGTGAAATCCACTTGGGTAATCCGAGTGAAGTATACTCGGGCAATCCGAGTGAAATCTGCTCAATCAATTCGAGTGATGAGGCACGAGATCCAGAAAAAGAAGAAGACGCATTCAAGAATTATTCAGAAGTGGAGCAAGGTATTGTTCCAGTGGTGCAACCATCTTCTCGTTCCAAAGACTTCACAAAGGTACACCTAGCCGAGAGTTTACTCAGTTTTCGATTCGGTCAAAATCATATTGTTGATGCACCCGTTAGTAAGATTCTAATTAATTTTGAAAGACCGATCGAGAAGAGTAATCTGTTTGTTTCGAATTATCTTGTTACTAATCATGCTGATCAACGCATGGCACCATTCATAGAGGCTAATAGTGACAACTTATCGCAACCAAAGTTGTTCCCGTCATGCCGACTGAACATTATATTCATATGGGCAACTTTGTTTGTTTCATGCCTGGCTAACATTTGGTCTCAGATGAGACATATATTCTGTAATTATTTTGGTTGTAGGAATATAAAGCCAGGTTCAAAGTTCTCCAGGATAGCCGATTCAAAAGCATCGGGAAAGGACGACGAAAATCAATGCATAGCCGAGTCAGATGACACTAAGCTGGCACCACTCGGTTGTTTTGTTTCAGAGCCGATATCACAATATCGTTTAATGGACCAGGAGTGTACATCCAGTGCAGGCATAGTTGATCACATCATCGGTACATCACTGACTAATCCTATTATTATAATTGATCACGATGTCGAGTCGTCAAGACAAGAGCGAATGCAATGTTTATTCGAGAAAAATGTCAAAGATTGCAACATGATCCATCAAGTCGAGCAATCGGACAACATAGGACGATTGGAGTTTGTTGAGGCACGAGCATATGGCCAGTCGTATCAGATTGGCCTTGATGACGATCAAATGTTGACTCGGTTACCTCAAGCCGATTCATCAAAAGGTCGACAGGTTCACACCAATGATGATGGGGTCAAGTCTTCGAGCAAGGATATTGTTAGAAAGTGCATCCACAACAATCTCGAAGATGAGAATTCCATGAAATCTACAATGGAGACATCTAGCACTGGGGGGCAACCAGGAAATTCGAAGACCGATGCAAACACAACTAAAGAAAGCAAAGGCCATGGTAAGCACAAAGGTAGAAAGCCGAAAGTCACTTTCGCACAGTTATTAGAAAAATATCAGAAGATAAGTGAGGCAAAGAGTGCTTATCGGCCGAGTGAAACAAAAGCATCGAAGTCACCCCCAAGGCATAAATTTGAAGACAAGGATTGGCGAAGGAAGATGTTGAGCAAGCAGACTCCATATCCTCCTTTTGGGCCACCAATGCCGATGTCATGGATACCTCCCCCTGCCGACTATTATTCATATCAATCATTGGGCAAGTATAAATCAAGGGCACACCATCCATCATATTCTAAACCACCTCAACAAAATTATGCAGCTCCTAGAGGATCATCATTTGTTCAACAACCACATGCTAAAGACCAACTCAACCAAAAAGTATCGGTCTGGAGCTCAGCGAAGAAGATGGACATGGTCAAGCAAGTATACCGAGTGAAAAAGGATGGCCGCAAATGTGCTATTTCAGATCCGACTCTAGATGACAAAAAGACAGTCGAGTCTATGTTGACTACTAAGGACAAGAAAGTGAAGCAAGTAACTTTCAAGGATCCAATCGCCGAGTTTGGAAAGGCCAAGCTGGAGGTGCCCAAAGCCAGGAAGAACTTGCCAGTGCGTAAACCAAAGTCACAGCCGGGATGCCCACTCGGCTTACCATATTCGCAACAGAAAAAGCTGAATTGGCTTAGGGCCAAAGAGGTGGAGAAGAGGAACATGGCTTGGGTTCCCAAGGGAAATCCTCGACTCAAAAGCGGCACCATATCTCCTATTGCGAAGTCAGCAAGAGTAAAAGAGGACAAGTGTGAAGCCGGCAGGCAGAGTCGACAGTTTTCATCTCATTATAGGAGACTCCAAATGGCACATCGTCCATGTTCTTCAGTCGTTCCATCAAAGAAAGCGTCCCAGAACTTATCCCCGGCTGAAACATCTGAATTATTTCGGCTATTCACACTTTGGTGGATGGGTTCTCCAGGTCCTATGAGATAAGGACATTTGGCCGATATTTGCATATCGCCCTAAGAGTACATTGTGTTGACAAAGCTGGCATCTGATTAATTGTGTTCATTGTGGTGATCCAGAGAAAGTGTGTCACCGAGATGAATGAAGCTTCGTTCACTCGGGGGGCAAGGCAATGTTGACTCAGAGACCGAAGGATAGGGGTGTGACATCACATTTATCAGTCGGTGCTCCCTGGATGCCAAGTCAAAGTCTTGTGGAGATTATTTTCATGATTCAGTTTAGCAGCGCCCAGAGTCGGTATTATTGACATATTTCTTCACGGGATGGATTTCAAGACTTCTTGTCGGGTAGAGCTTACACGACTAATAATCAAGCCGAATATGCTGTGTTATTCGGGCTAAAGGACTTCTAACCACTACAAGAGTTGTATGCATCAAGGTTCACAATGATTCGTTGCCAACCGTCCAACAAATGTTATCCTTATATGCATCGACGAATCACTCAAACATTGACCTCACGAGTTGCGGCTGACTCCACGGTGGAGTCGGCCATTGATGGATCTAGTGCGAGTCATATAGCTGGCTGGAGAAAGTTTCTCTTATCTGCAGGATCCAAGTTAGGAGACAGACATTATTCGGCAGAGACTTGATGGAGTATTTTTTATCAACAATGAGGGGACTCACCGAATAGTTGATGGTTCCTTTAAGGTTCATGTACATAATCTTTTGGCATCCGGTATCGCGAATGGTTCTAATATCCCCATAGAGTACTTGGATAAAGGTCAAGTCAAGGATTGACATGAGAGACTGACATGAAGGCATTCGTGGCATCCAATGGTTGTTCTCAGACGACTATTATCTGAAAATGCTCTACCCAAGAAACAACAAGCCTAAGCATATGGCCGATAACAATTATCGTCTTCAGCATGCACAGCCGATGTAGTGTTGACATCGTGTTTAAAAGAAGTATTTTCTGGCACGCAAGCTCTGCCAGAAAACAGGGGGGCATGTGTTGACACCGGATTTTGGCAAGGAACAAAAGGCAAGTAAGATGGCCTCAAGTGAAAGAGTTTTAAGCATGAAAAGTTTCAGGCCGCCGAGTGGAACAACTTTGATTTTTAAGTCATCGACATCCGACCTCATCTCAGTGGCCGAAGTTGTACTCCGAGTGACAAAATTTAATGTTCTGAGTGCTTTTCGGCCGATTACACCCTCAATATGGCCTCAGATGAAGGAGTGCTCTGAAGGAATTGTCTTCGTCTCGTCGAGGCGATCGATTTTCATATATAAATCATCTCAATCCGAGTTCATATGCAAAAGTTATAGTCAATACGGTCTGGACAAGCCAGAGACCAAAATATTACGCTTGACACCAGACACATGTTAATGAGTGTCTGATGCAATGCGTGAGCAATTCGGCCTTCAAGACGGCCTTGAATTGAAAAACCTTCAACACGAGAAAGTTTCGTCTCGTCAAGCCGATCGATTTTCATATATAATTCTTCTCAATCCGAGGTCGTATGAGACCTGGGGAGACAAATCAAGATCAGGCTATGTTTTCGGTCGAGTGAAAAGCTTATCATCCGAGTGAAAACTTACCGGTCGAGTGTAAGCTTACCTTTCGAGTGAAACCTTACCGGTCGAGTGAAAGCTTACTTTTCAAGGGAAAACTTACCGATCGAGTGAAAGTTTGACATCCAAGTGAAAACTTACCGGTCGAGTGAAAGCTTACCTTTCGAGTAAAACCTTACGGGTCGAGTGAAGGCTTACTTTTTAAGGGAAAACTTACCGGTCGAGTGAAAGTTTGACATCCGAGTGAAAACTTACCGGTCGAGTGAAATCTTACCTTTCGAGTAAAACCTTACCGATCGAGTGAAAGCTTACTTTTCAAGGGAAAACTTACCGGTCGAGTGAAAGTTTGACATCCGAGTGAACTTATTATCATCTGAGTAAAGATATTACCGTCGGAATTAAAACTTGCCGATCGAGTAAGAGATTGCCTTTCCGAGTGAAAATATAGTCATCCGAGTGGAAATATGGTCATCCGAGTGAAATTGTCCTCCAGGTAAAGATATTCCGAGTGAAAACCTACCGATCGAGTAAAAGGTCGAGTGAAAACTTATCGATCGAGTAAAAGATTGTCTTCCGAGTGAAATTATAATCATCCGAGTGAAAGATTGTCTTCCGAGTGAAAGACTCTAACATCCGAGTGAAAAGGTCCAGTCGGACGAAAAACTCTAATATCCGAGTGGATGAGCTCGGATCCGAGTGAAACTGAAGATGTGCCCGAAAGGTAATCCAGATGACCTCGGATGGAAAAGTGATCAACACGGAAGTTGTGCGTATCATCAAGACGGTAAACTTTGGTTTTGGAGTCATCATCATCAAAGATAGTATATGGCCTACAAGTTCACTATGAGACTCGGATAATCCAGTCTACTGCAAGACCGAGTCCGACTGGAAGGTAAAGATGACCTCGAAGAGTATTCAAGATGGCCTTATTTGAAAAAGTAATCAACATGAGAGTTGTTCGTATCATCGAGGCGCACAAGTTTGATATTTGGGCCATCTTGATCGGAGATCATATGCAAGCTCGGCGGCCCGTGCAAGAAGGAAGACAGAGTTTGGGCCAGATTCAGACTGAATCAGAGTTGGAATAGAACTAGGACTCTAGGACGCGAATTGATGTAATTTTTCTTGTAAGGAAAGCCTAGATGAATCCTTTACTTGTACGGGAAGTCCAGCCGCCTCTTATATATGTTGGGGGTGACGGCCGATTGAACAACACCAATCGAACCAATCAATCTATTATACTTTTGTGTTCATCTATCTTTATCCCCTACCCTTGTATCTTTCTTTCTCGTTCTTCGTTCGTTCTTCGCATTGGAGGGCAGCGATCCACGAGGCTCTAGGGGCGAGCGAATCGACCTAGGGCAGCCCATAGCCGCCGCACTCCCTGACGGGGTCCCTCCCGGGGGTGTGGGGTTTTCGGGTCTACAAAAGCGCCCGTCGACTGTCTTGCGTATCGCGCTGTCGGTCGGGTCTCCTTCGACGTGAGCTGCGGTGCATCACCCCCGGCGTCGAGGGTACACGTGACGTGTTCGTGTGTCAACAGGTCCTAACTAACATTACTCAGCCGTAACATCTCCATGAGCATTCATCTCTTGGTTCGAACATGAGCAAGAGCAATCTATCAAAAACAGAGAGTTGTTTCTACTTGTGTTTACATCTAAGATCTCTTTCCCTAACCAGGAAGGAACCTGGCTACTGCACTTGCAATTAAGCTGACATCGAAAAACAAGAGCGATTCCTTAATTAGTTTGCAAAAGAAAAAGAAAAAAACCACTGATCCGCTTGCTTTGCTGCAGGGAGGGAAAATCGCATGTGCCGGAAGGCATCGAAGATTGAGCATCCGAACCTGGCGTTGCGGGAAGGAATCACAGCAGCATCCTAGGCTTCCAGGAAGCATACAAGAATCACGGCGCCGTCCTCCCTCCCCGTAGAGCTGCCAGGCAAGGCCATCCATCGGCCGCCCCAATCTAGCCTAGCGGTGATCTAAGCCATGTATCCCTCGGTGGACGAAACATAAAGAAACTTAAGATGGAGCAGAGCAGAGTATTTACCTCGCCAAGGTGACGAATTCACAAGGAATGGCTGCCCCTGCTCTTAAGATGGAGGAAGAAAGCTGCGAAGCAGAGGATGTTCGACTATAGCTGCGAGTTCGGGAAAGCGGGAGCATCCAACAAGGGGGCGAAGCGCACCGTTTACGTGGTCTGCGTGGTATGCTAGGTGAGCATCCAACGGTTCATTGCTCATCCAATGACTCGGCGTGACACCCCCCATCACAATGCCCGCTACTCTGTTCGCGTCCCTTTGGCTTTCGGGTCTCCGTTGGCTGGTGGATGTGTGGATGTAGACATGGCTTGCCCGTGTGTTTTGGTGCGGATCAGCGCCAAAGAATTGGCTCCCCAAGAATTGGCTCCCCCTGCTTGCGGCTTCTGTCCTAGTTAGTCGCGCCAATTCATGAGCGCTGAGAGCCACTTCAATGAGGCGATACGTTTCGTCCGCCCACATCCGTTTGGATCGGCGCGAATAAAAGTGGCGGCCCAATGCGCCGACCCAAACGGACGCGCGCCGTTTTTCGTCCATGGGCGACCCATTTCAGGCCTAATTTTGAGCCAGATTTGCGTCGGCGCGGACAAGAGACGGATGCACGCGCGCGCCTACTCCTCTCCCCGGGCTAGCCTGTCGGTGGCAGCCATCACCATTTCCCCCCATTTTTTTCCAAAAATGCTCCCGCGCCCCCGCCCCCCAACCAGCCATGGAGGACGCCATCGCCATCAACCTCGACCTCGACGCCGCCGCCGGCCTCGCCTCGTCCGGCGCCGTCGCCCCCTCCGAGAAAGGCAAGCCTCGTGCCCCGCTCAAGACCGCCGCGGCGACCAAGCCGAAGAAGGCGCTGACGCCCAAACAGCGGGCAAGAGAGTCGGCCAAGAGGAAGGGCCGGAGGCACACCGCGGATGCCAGGGATGAGGCCGCTGCGCAGGCCGTCGCGCAGCAAGAGTTCACCAACACCCGCGTCGCCGCGGCAATGAGGGAGGTGCTCTACATGCTTGGGGTAAACCCTAGCCAGCACAGCCTCGTCCAAATCGCCGTCACCGCGGCTAGCACCGGCTCATTGGCGTTTCCTCGGATGGTGATGCCCGACTCACCCCGCGCATCGGCTTGCAACCGGGTCCCCGGCTTCCACGTCTACCCGCAGGCCTCCCGCCTCTCCGGGGAGTGCTCACCCGACGTGAGTGTGGTCGCGCCTTCCACGACCGCACCCATCAACCTCAACGCCACCCCGGTGGTCGGTGGCTCATCGTCCAGCGGCACGAGGAAACGCGAGCGACAGACGCCGGCCGGCGGTCTCCCGGACGGCCGTAACCTGTTCGAGGAAATGTCGTTCGCCATCGACGAGGACTACATTCAACACCTCATCTTCGAGGGTGGTGCGCCGGGTGCTGGCTACGATCCCGACAAGACGCAAAGCCAGGACGGCCGCGGGGCATTCACACCGGCCGCTGGCTATGATCCCGACCAGGCGGCCCTCATGCGTGATCAGGTCGGCATCAACCTAGACGGCTTCCCCCTCGACCACGAGTTCCCGAAGGACTATGCGCTAGAGGAAGAGGACGAGTGCGACATCCAAGTGGAGCCTTTGTTCGAGGACGAGCTCGCCAACCAAACCGTCGGCCCTAAGCCGAAGCGCAAGAGCAAGCGCACGAAGGCGTGCACAGCTACCGAGGACAGACTTCTTTGCGAGTGTTGGCGAGACATTGGACAAGACCCAAAGACGGGCGCCAAGCAAAAGCATTCGACCTTTTGGACTCGTGTGCACCGCGAGTTTCATGAGCGCAAGAAGTTTCCACCTTACCAATTTGTGAGCACGCGCGAGTGGGTCTCCATTTCCAAGCGGTGGAGGGTGATCCAGCAAGAGTGCAACAAGTTTTGCGCCACCTGTCGGTGTCAAAACCGGCGGATCTCGGGTAGGGGGTCCCGAACTGTGCATCTAGGCCGGATGGTAACAGGAGGTAAGGGACACGAAGTTTTACCCAGGTTCGGGCCCTCTCGATGGAGGTAAAACCCTACGTCCTGCTTGATTAATATTGATGATATGGGTAGTATAAGAGTAGATCTACCACAAGATCGGAGAGGCTAAACCCTAGAAGCTAGCCTATGGTATGATTGTTGTTGGGTATGTTGTATATGTCTATCGACTAGCCTGGCCTCGGTTTATATAATGCACCAGAGGCCTAGGATAACAAGAGTCCTAGCCGAATACGCCGGTGGGGAGGAGTCCTTGTCTTGATCGCCAAGTCTTGTGGAATCTTCCTTGTACGCGGCAGCTGTCCGAACTGGCCCATGAGTATACGGCCATGGGGGTCCTCGGCCCAATCTAACAGATCGGGAGATGACGTGGTGAGTACCCCCTAGTCTAGGACACCGTCAGTAGCCCCTGAACCGGTCTTCAAGTTAGGGACGCTCCTCGATTCTTCCGAACCGTTCTTCATCTTCGGTCATCGGTCTTGAAAACTGGTTCAACAAATCTTCTCATCTTCGATCTTGAGGATCGCTGAAATGCCTTCGACGAGTTTACATGTCGGGTATCCGAGGAGCCCCTTTAAGTTTTCGGCCTTTATCAATGCCTTGTTATTTTTATGCCACACCTCGGGTTTGAAGTTGTTCCCGGGCGGCAGCGTCCTCTTGCGTCCGAGCTCCAACGCGGGACTGCATTCGAGGTATCTTTTGCAGCCGAGCACCAACGCCGGACTGCTTCCCAGCTCTAACGCCGGAATGTATCCGAGCTCCAACGCCGGACTATGTATCCGAGTTCCGACGCCGGACTATATCCGACCTCCAATGCCGGACTATGTATCCGAGCTCCAACGCCAGACTATATCCGAGGTGTCGTAAATCACCTTAGTTCAAAGAAGTTTGAAGGAGTTTAGCCGAGCTTAATGCCGGAAATGCCCTCTATGGAGCCAGCCACTAGCGCCCGAGCTTTATGCCGGACTGCTTCCGAGGTGGTGCACCACCCCGAATGTAGGCCGATTTTTGTCAATATTTTTGATTGGTGCAATTTATTCTCTGCCGAGATATATAGCTAGTAGCCCTCAAGATGGGTATCAGTCTAAAACCCGAGATGCACATGAAGGATGACATAAGGCCGCTGATCCCAGTAGCCGCTGAGACTCAGGTTGATTTGCAAAATCGGTCTGAGGATCAAGTCCTAGCTCAGCAGAATACTTCGGGACAGAAAAAGCGGCATGCTCAGTCCCCGAGACTCAAGTTGGGTGCGGCCGACCAACCTGAGGATCAAAATCTCCTTGGCAAATGTATTGCACTTGAAATTTTCTGCATTGAACAGGCAATGCAGTAGCCCCCGAGACACTGGTCGGGTGGCAACACCAGATCAGGGGATCGATGTGCCCAGTAGCCCCGAGCCTTAATACGGGCACGGGTGGCCGAATTAAGGATCGATATCCATAGTAAAATCACAAATTATGTGTAATGACTCTATGTATCCAAGTACTTTACGTCATTAATGCTCGGATCCGCATTGTACAAAACTTTGTTGACCGACCATCAGCTTCCACCTCCTCGGCCAGTAGCCGAGGAGTGTTTGTCCTACTTTATAAAGCCTTTATGAGGGCAAAGATTTACGACAAACAAGGCAAACTGGCCATACGGTTTTATAAACAAAGGTATGCAGAGAGATATGTTATATTACTATTTAACATAAGAAATGTCTTCCAAAGAAAATAGTCCCGCTATCGGTTCCTTTCTTTGGGTTGTCATGCTAAGCATGATCATGAAACCTCAGCTCTAATGTAAGAGCAAAATATCGAGGATTTAGTTTGGGAGGCCAGTTAATAGCCCCCGGTAGTGTTCGGCGATAAGTCATGAAGAAAGCAATAGCAACGTACTAAACGACCGGGTGCTAAGCTAATGGAATGGGTCATGTCAATCACATCATTCTTCTAATGATGTGATCCCGTTAATCAAATAACAACTCTTTTGTTTATGGTTAGGAAACATAACCATCTTCGATTAACGAGCTAGTCAAGTAGAGGCATACTAGTGACACTCTGTTTGTCTATGTATTCACACATGTATTATGTTTCCGGTTAATACAATTCTAGCATGAATAATAAACATTTATCATGATATAAGGAAATAAATAATAACTTTATTATTGCCTCTAGGGCATATTTCCTTCAGAACCTTGCCCCGCATCAAGCTTGGACCGCGTCATCAATACCGAACACATTAACCAGCTAAGTCGCTTTCATGCTCAAAGCTTTAATTTCTAACTTATGTTCAGTTCGACCAAGCACTATACTTTATTTGGAAAAAAGTTGCTTGTAAAAAATTTGCTTGCAAACCTTCTTGCTTCAATATCGCAGAAGGGCCAACATAGTTGCTGGATGGAGGAAGGCACTTGACGTATTCTTGCAAATATTCCTCTCCACGGCTCTTCTTGAGTGCTTCGTAAGCCTGTTGATATTTTGCTGGTAATTCCTCAAGAGTTGGCATAGTAAATTCGCTGACGCTATTCCCTGTGAGCTTTGGCTTGATCTTGTCCACTTGGGCCACATATTTTTCTGTAAACTCGGCCCTACTTGGATTGGCTTGCCCCCCAATACTTTTATGATCTTTCGGCAATGAAGTAATGTTGCCGAAATTTTGCAATTGTATAGGGGGTGTATAGCATGCTGCAGTGATAGGTGAAGACATGTGCACTACTGTCGAATATTCTCTCTCGCCAATTTGATCAATCGGCAAAACTTTGTCTTCCTTCAGAACCCTAGCTCTTATTGCATCATAATCAGGAACTAATCCCTTTTCATGTTTCCCAAGGCAAATAGCACTAATCTTCTTATTTTGGGCTAAAGTTTTTAATGCAGCCAGAGCCACCTCATCTCCTGTAATATTAGGCACGTATGCTCCTGCAGAATCTCCATTCACTCGGCCATAACCACAAAGGTGATCCGAGTCATAAATATTTTTAGTTTCATATGCCACCGAACAATTAATCTCACGAGGTGTAGTATATGATGTTTGAGGATAACTGGCCAAATAGCTAATGGAAGCATGGCCGATTCCCCTATCCATCGGCATGTTTGGGGATGAACCCGCATATTGCGAGTCGGTTGCCGATGGATAAAACAGTGAGACACCCTCCTGTAATTGAGGTGTCATATATTGATCACTCGAACAAATCGTGTTGTTCACCGGCATATTGAAAGATGTTGCCGATGCACGAAAGTTCAGATTCGTAGGTTGCATGTCGCGATTCTGTAACTTCCAAGTTTCTCCAACGGAATAACTAGTCGGCCTTTGCTCGTTAGGGCTAGCCGACATGACATGTCCATTGAAAGATCTAGCAACATCAACATAATGGCTATTTGCATCTACATAAGGAGATTGATGATACATGTTACCGTTGTAGATTGCAGCCGCTTGATGACGCTCTCCTCGTAGCAAGAACATGCTGGAAACTGTTCAAAGCTTCGTCCCCAGCGGAGTCGCCAAAAAGTGTGTTGACACACGAACACGTCACGTGTACCCTCGACGCCGGGGGTGATGCACCGCAGCTCACGTCGAAGGAGACCCGACCGACAGCGCGATACGCAAGACAGTCGACGGGCGCTTTTGTAGACCCGAAAACCCCACACCCCCGGGAGGGACCCCGTCAGGGAGTGCGGCGGCTATGGGCTGCCCTAGGTCGATTCGCTCGCCCCTAGAGCCTCGTGGATCTCTGCCCTCCAATGCGAAGAACGAACGAAGAACGAGAAAGAAAGATACAAGGGTAGGGGATAAAGATAGATGAACACAAAAGTATAATAGATTGATTGGTTCGATTGGTGTTGTTCAATCGGCCGTCACCCCCAACATATATAAGAGGCGGCTGGACTTCCCGTACAAGTAAAGGATTCATCTAGGCTTTCCTTACAAGAAAAATTACATCAATTCGCGTCCTAGAGTCCTAGTTCTATTCCAACTCTGATTCAGTCTGAATCTGGCCCAAACTCTGTCTTCCTTCTTGCACGGGCCGCCGAGCTTGCATATGATCTCCGATCAAGATGGCCCAAATATCAAACTTGTGCGCCTCGATGATACGAACAACTCTCATGTTGATTACTTTTTCAAATAAGGCCATCTTGAATACTCTTCGAGGTCATCTTTACCTTCCAGTCGGACTCGGTCTTGCAGTAGACTGGATTATCCGAGTCTCATAGTGAACTTGTAGGCCATATACTATCTTTGATGATGATGACTCCAAAACCAAAGTTTACCGTCTTGATGATACGCACAACTTCCGTGTTGATCACTTTTCCATCCGAGGTCATCTGGATTACCTTTCGGGCACATCTTCAGTTTCACTCGGATCCGAGCTCATCCACTCGGATATTAGAGTTTTTCGTCCGACTGGACCTTTTCACTCGGATGTTAGAGTCTTTCACTCGGAAGACAATCTTTCACTCGGATGATTATAATTTCACTCGGAAGACAATCTTTTACTCGATCGATAAGTTTTCACTCAACCTTTTACTCGATCGGTAGGTTTTCACTCGGAATATCTTTACCTGGAGGACAATTTCACTCGGATGACCATATTTCCACTCGAATGACTATATTTTCACTCGGAAAGGCAATCTCTTACTCGATCGGCAAGTTTTAATTCCGACGGTAATATCTTTACTCAGATGATAATAAGTTCACTCGGATGTCAAACTTTCACTCGACCGGTAAGTTTTCCCTTGAAAAGTAAGCTTTCACTCGATCGGTAAGGTTTTACTCGAAAGGTAAGCTTTCACTCGACCGGTAAGTTTTCACTCGGATGTCAAACTTTCACTCGACCGGTAAGTTTTCCCTTAAAAAGTAAGCCTTCACTCGACCCGTAAGGTTTTACTCGAAAGGTAAGCTTTCACTCGACCGGTAAGTTTTCACTTGGATGTCAAACTTTCACTCGATCGGTAAGTTTTCCCTTGAAAAGTAAGCTTTCACTCGACCGGTAAGGTTTCACTCAAAAGGTAAGCTTACACTCGACCGGTAAGTTTTCACTCGGATGATAAGCTTTTCACTCGACCGAAAACATAGCCTGATCTTGATTTGTCTCCCCAGGTCTCATACGACCTCGGATTGAGAAGAATTATATATGAAAATCGATCGGCTTGACGAGACGAAACTTTCTCGTGTTGAAGGTTTTTCAATTCAAGGTCGTCTTGAAGGCCGAATTGCTCACGCATTGCATCAGACACTCATTAACATGTGTCTGGTGTCAAGCGTAATATTTTGGTCTCTGGCCTGTCCAGACCGTATTGACTATAACTTTTGCATATGAACTCGGATTGAGATGATTTATATATGAAAATCGATCGCCTCGACGAGACGAAGACAACTCCTTCAGAGCACTCCTTCATCTGAGGCCATATTGAGGG